>NC_025690.1:17269722-17310487 GCF_000633955.1 Camelina sativa | reverse complement strand
TTTAATGACTATGATTACTAAGACTGAGAGACAACGATGAAGAAGAAGAAGAAAGAAGATTCAATTTTTTTTTTTTTTTTATTGGGCTGAAATTTTATTTGACGGGGGCAGGTGAAGTTAATTTTTTATTTTTTATTTTTTTTTTAAATTGGTGATGATACAAACATGGCAGATTGATTTAGGTCTTCACTATTATAAACCTTCCATATTTCTTTTTATAAAATTATTAATTAATTTATAAAGTATCCATTACTCTCTCTCTATTCCTGTTGTTGATAATTCTTCTCCTCTCTTTGTTTGAAACAAAAAAAAAATTATTATTTCGGTTTCTTCTCGATTGATCAATGAATACAACAAATAGGTATCCCAAAAATAAAAAAAAAAATAAAAAAATCTTTTCCGTTTTATTTTAACTCATATCTGTTTCTCTTTGTTTCTTTCGAAGATTTTGTTTTCTTTGGGTTTGAAATTGTGTCTAGTGTAACGTTTATACTCTCATTCATAAGATCTTAAAAAACAAAAAAGCTGGAATTTTTTTTTGTCTTGAGGTTAATTAATTGTTGTTTGGTCTCTTTAGAGCAATTCCAATGAATAGAAGAAGCATAATTTACATCAAAATCTTCATTTTTTATTTTTTTTTATTTTTGATGAGATAACAATAATTTTTGGGATAATAATTTTTTTTTTGATTGGTGTAGATTTTGGGTGTTATATTGAATCGGTTTGTTGTTGATTGAGAAAGAAGAAGAAACAAAAAAAAATTGTTATACCGCGTGAATCTCGTTTTTTTCTCTTTTTTTTGGGGGGGGNNNNGGGGTTTCTCTTTTGTCTCTAGTCATCTTCGTGGTCCTTGTTTTAGCTTAAAATGATGAAACCAGAACCAAGAGTTAGAGATTTTCAAAATGCCGTATTATTTCCATGTGTAAAAATGTTATTTCGATTCGTTACAATCTTTAAACCCTTTGTTTCAAGTTTTGATTTTTTTTTCTGTTTGTTCTTAATTGTCGCAGGAATTAAAAGCCTCTTGAATATTCACAGATTAGCCCCAAGGAATATCAGGACAAATGGACTAAAACCGCAGGTAATTAAACCTCGATTTTATTAAACCTAAACTCTTAGATGGTCGGAAGCTTTCATCATCCGTAGCTATCTCTGTTCTGGTCCATAGTAGATATATTTGATTTGCCTTTCGGAAGATAAACATTAGGTACATGCTCTGTTTTTTTCTTTTGTCTCTTGCTTAGGATATATAGGTACTAATCACTTAACTATCCTTCCCTGTTTGTAGCTCAAGCAATTAGACAACAAAGCTTTTACCTTTTCACTTCATTTGTTTTGCTTGAACATTTTGCTTTTGTATCCTCTTTGTTATCTAATAATCAGTTAAAATATATTAATTTCTATACGTTCTGTGGTTTGTAGATGTCACTCACACTGTCACATTAGTGGTTCGTGGGGTTGAGGATTCCTGTATTATCAACCTGAAGATAATTTGAAGTTATGCTCACATGGGTGATATTATTCAAGAAAGATTGTCAGTTTCGTCGTCTTCGTCTTCTTCATCATCCTCATTGTCACTATCAACAGCACAACTTAAAGGGAATTCATTGCCAATAGATAGGGAATCTTGGATGATTGCAGAGCAGAGAGCTCATGAGATACTTTGCACTATCCAACCTGTCGTTGTTTCAGACAGAAGTAGGAATGAGATCATTGATTATGTACGATCTCTAATCAAGAGTCATGATGGAATTGAGGTTAGAAACCCTCCTGGTTCTCTTGTTGACACGTTAAACAACCTTTTCGTCTGTTAACTTTCAATGGGAACTTGTTACAGGTCTTTGCATTTGGTTCGGTGCCTCTTAAAACCTATCTTCCAGATGGAGACATTGATCTGACGGTCCTAACTAAGCAAAATATGGATGACGATTTTTATGGACAATTGTGCAATAAGCTTCAAAATGAAGACAGCGAGTCTGAATTCCAGGCAACAGGTGTTCAGTTTATCCCTGCACAGGTTTGTTTGTTTGTTTATAGCCTTTTGGTTTTGGTTTTGTATTTTCTTGGTTGCCTAAATTTTCCTTAAGAAAGTTTGCTGATATATGACAGGTCAAAGTCATAAAATGCAATATCCGGAACATTGCTGTGGATATCTCTTTTAATCAAACGGCAGGTCTCTGTGCTTTATGTTTCCTGGAACAGGTACCATCAGCTATTCAAAATCAGGCTCTAGAATTCCACTGGATCGGTCATTGCATATCTTCGATACTTAATTATTGTTAATATCTGGTTTTATGTATCCTCAGATTGACCAACTCTTTGGGAGAGATCATCTTTTCAAGCGTAGCATCATCTTAGTTAAAGCTTGGTGCTACTACGAGAGTCGAATTCTTGGTGCGAACACTGGATTGATCTCAACATATGCATTGGCAGTACTAGTCTTGCACATCATCAATCTTTTTCATTCATCATTATCCGGCCCTTTAGCGGTAACCACTCTTTTTCTGAAGCTTTAGCATCGTCTACAAGAAGTGATATATGCAAAAGGTGAGATTACAGTCATTATCTTTCAACAGGTTCTGTATAAGTTCTTGGATTATTATGGTTCATTTGATTGGAGCAACTACTGTATCAGTGTCAGTGGTCGTGTGCCAATATCCTCCCTGCCAGAACTTATGGGTAAGAATGATGCCAAAAATCACAGACACTTCTCTATGTAGCATTCTCTCTATTTGACATTTTGATTGCTCTCTCTCTCTCTCTCTCTCTCTCTCTCTCTCTCTCTCTCTCTCTCTCTNCTCTACCTTTCCAGCAGTTTCTCCAGAAAATGAGCATGACTTATTGCTTGACGAGAAGTTTTTAAGAGACTGTGTAGAGTTATATTCTGCTTCAACTAAAGCTGTTGAAGGGAATGGTCTTGAATTTCCTATCAAACCTCTCAATATAGTTGATCCTCTAAAGCACAGCAACAACCTTGGAAAAAGTGTTACACAAGGTAATATTTTGATGTAACCAATGTAGCGTTTGTCAAAATGTTCATTTCCTTAAATATAGCAGTTGTCAAAAAGTTCATTTTCTTAAAAATATTTTTTTAGGAAATGTCCAACGATTAAGACATGCTTTTACACATGGAGCTCGAAAGCTCAGAGATGTTCTTTCACTACCTGGTGAAAGCATGGGATGGAGACTGGAGAGATTCTTTCGTAACTCTTTGGAGAGGAATGGTAAGGGTCAAAGGCAAGATGTAAATGATCCCGTTACTGCGTTTGGTACTGGAAGATCAGAATTATCTGAACTTAGTGGAGATTTCGAAGGTTACTTTGAAAGACTTGTGTATGGGCAAATGTATCATGGCTATAGCATACCTGGAACATTTCAGCATAGCTATATCCCGGTGAATTCTCAAGTTAAGGACCAGAGTGGTTGGGATATCGTTCGTGACCTTGTGAGTTGTCGAAAGAACGAGTTTTATCTGAGAGGTCTCAATGTATCAACCTCAGTGCAGCCTTTTCCTCTGCACTCTTTAACTAATGGCTGTCAAAACATGAGAAAGAGGAGAGGAACCGGCACTTATATTCCTGACATGGTACGCGATTAACCCCACTGACCGACTTTTTGGCTTAAAATTTAAATTGTTGCTGCAAGCTTCTGAATTGCTTTGCTCATTGGTTGTTGCAGAGTCGACAGTTATACTCTGACAGGTTCAGAGACTCTAGTAGGAGAAACGCATCGGCTCATCATTTAAAAACTTCCGCTGAGACAATAGATGATGAGAAAGCCAGTAGTTGCTGCGATCTTTCTGGTGAAGTGTCTACTTCTTGTACCGGTAACAAAGGAGAAGAATGTGTGAGACCAGAGGCTTGTACTGACCCAGATCAGCCTGTGCTCAAATCTCCAAGATGTGTGAATCCGCAGATAGATGAAAATTGCCAATCTCCACCACCAGAAAACCTAGTAGATGCTATATCTTCAAGCACGTTGGTATTGGAAAATGGCAAAGAAGAGAGCAGCAGATCCTCCGAAACCATGAACGGTTCTTGACTTTTAGAGACTGTGACCAAACCTTTGGTTGATATCTTCATATAACCCTCAGGAGTGCTAGGTCCTCTTAACTGCATGGACAAACTCTATTTAGGATTCAAAAGATACAACAGAAACTTGATTATGTTGTTGACCGGTGTTTCATTAGAGATCTCTTTTTCATTGTTGTTAGGACGGAACATACAACAGTGGTATAGATTAGCAGTTGTTTTTGGCTATTTGTCTTTTGTTTGGAATCAATGTCCTTCAGATCTGCTGAATATTACTTTGTTCTTGTGCCAATTTGCAGAGAGAGTAACATACATTTATTCACTATGAAAGTTGTCTCGAGTAACAATACTTTTCACGTATTACATGATACCAACGAGTATACAGTAACACAAGGCAATCTTTGAGATATGAATGCCTCGCAACAAAGAACTATACATCAGAGTGTGATTCTGTCTGGGGAGTGAGAACGTACATATGACAGTCGTGTGCGTCTACTTGTGCTTCAAACGAAACAGAAGCATTATCTGTTACATCTTTGTGCTGCCACAAGTCTCTTACTGAGACGCTAATGGTAGATTCAAGACCGATTAATTCCCATGATGCTATAATGGTTGCAGGCTCAGAGCAACGGTTCCAGAGAGCAATTACCATACGGTCACCAGTTAAAGGTCCTGACCACACCTGCAATGAAACAGTTATCATCAATTTGAGTCCTCAAGTTTGTTTTTCTGCTTTTTCTATTAGTCTGATATTTTACTGGCTCCCAATTCAAACCTGCTGACAATCATCATCTCCATTGGCTTGAAGTTTCCTTCCTTGAACACCAAGTGGGTCTGCAACCAGAAATGTTCTCAGATTCTCGTTCTTTGCCAATGAATATGTGGACAATCATGTATACAGTGAAGCTAACAAGTCCATAAATATTAGAATTCACCTTGGTTAACAGCGATAACTTCCTTATTGCTCAAAATCTCAAAAGTTTCCGCGGTCATGTTTCTTATATCACAACCAATTAAAAGTGGTGCCTGCAAGAGAGCTACAAGGATGAGATGAAGTCGAGGACATCAACGAAAATGAAGAAGCCATGAAATTAGTCACACACTTTCATCAAAGCCCAAATGCTAAAATGACCTCGATACTCCTCATATGTCATCCCTCCATTCCCTACTTCCAACATATCCGGATCTAAGGCAATGGGAACAATTGTGATCAATACTTCAGTGTACTAGTTCTTACTATAGCAGAACATTTTTTTCAGATCTTAAATGACTGCTTACCATTCCAANATAAATATTAGAATTCACCTTGGTTAACAGCGATAACTTCCTTATTGCTCAAAATCTCAAAAGTTTCCGCGGTCATGTTTCTTATATCACAACCAATTAAAAGTGGTGCCTGCAAGAGAGCTACAAGGATGAGATGAAGTCGAGGACATCAACGAAAATGAAGAAGCCATGAAATTAGTCACACACTTTCATCAAAGCCCAAATGCTAAAATGACCTCGATACTCCTCATATGTCATCCCTCCATTCCCTACTTCCAACATATCCGGATCTAAGGCAATGGGAACAATTGGATCAGTACTTCAGTGTACTAGTTATTACTTCATAGCAGAAAAATATTTTTAGATCTTAAAATGACTGCTTACCATTCCAACCACCAGGTCCAGCATAAGCAGCCCACTTGTTATTCAAATCAGCAATTGTAGTCATACTTTCATAAACATAAAAGAAAGTACAGTAATCAGATCATGATTTAAACAAACCAATCCCTCTCCATGCAAATCAATGATCATACTACTCAAATGACAAGATCTTCATTAAAAGAAAATGAAATACAGGATTTATCTAATGCAATGAGATTTCACCTTGCCCATGTATCATTGATGTCCTCAGTTGTGCGCCAACTGTTTCCAACTTCTTTTGCCCACAAGGCAGGATCATCATCACCCCTGTATACGCAAAATAAATTGGTAAAATAAATGGTATTTAAGGTACCATTCACAAAACGAATAAAAGACATTTTGAGTATGTACCATTCACAAAGCGAATAAAAGATTGAGCGACCAGTCGCGTTCAGAGCATCACGCATGGGAGGGTATCTAGAAAGCATAAACCATATCAAGTCATTCAAAAACTTATACCAAAGATTAATGGTACCATATCAAATCATATAAAGATCAAACCTTTTGATTGGTTTTATTCCCAGGTTGAAACAGTTGTCATATTTCAGATAATCCACACCCTGGAAATCAAGTCGACCAATGAGAAACCAAAACAAAGATACCACCAAATATCAAAAACACTGTGATCTTGTATGTAACTAAAGATACAATATCTCAACATGATTAACTTGAATAGCTCATTGACAACTGAAAGTTCGGACAACATTGGCTGAAAACTAACCCAAGAAGCAAAAATGTCTGCATCATCCACTTCATGGAAAAGGGATCCAGGACGAACTTGACACGTGAAAACGCTGAAAGAAGGAAATATCCAGAACAGAAACATGAGAAGACCACATCATATAATTTCATCGAGCTTATAACACACCAAAAGAGGGACATGAATAATAACCTACCCAGCATCGGAATATATACCGAGTTTAAGACCTTTTGAATGAACATAATCAGCAAGAAGTTTAATTCCTGATGGGAAGGTTTTCGGATGAGGAACCAATTGACCCTGATTTACAAAACAAAAACGTAAGCAATAAGCATCTAACGTCTAATGTGATTTATAAAGTCACAGTACTTCAGGACAGGAGCTCACTACAGAGTATTTTCGAGCATAAAAAGAAGAAATTAACCACAGAAGTCAGACCAGCAAATTCTACTGAAGTAATAATACAAGCAATCTTACCTTTGAATCGCGTAACAAATTGGACCAACAATCATCTGCAACAAACAAAAAAACTTGTGAAACGTTAAAGCAGTAAGCTTTTAATCTCAGATAGACAAAATATGAAGAGACAGGTCCAAGGGTACAAATACCAATATTGACATGTATATATCCTAAATCCGCCAAGCCAGAGGAGACCAAAGCATCAGCTGTTAATTATAGTAAGTACAATATCATCAACACAAATGAACAATAGAATTTTTTAAAAAAAGAAAGATGAAACATGTGAGTAGCTTTTTATAAGAAGCTATCAAACAAAAGAAAGCTTTACCAGTTTCCTTAATGACCGTTTCATTGATATTGCAAGCAAAGAAGTTCCAGCTATTCCATCTGTCCATTAACAAAGCACAATTCCAATAAGACAGATTCAAAATTTCCAAACTTTATAACTAATTGAGACATAAAAATTGTTCCTTTCACATTTAAGCAGAAACCCCAAAAAAAAATCCAAAAAGCTAATTACTTGATCCTACCCCATTTGTGGAGTTCGAGCGAGGCCATTGTTGAGCTGCAAGCGTCCGTACATAGACGTATCATAGATCGAATTGAATGATTTGCTGAACACCAACCCATCATTATTGCTCTGCAACAACGGCGCTTTGACTCTCCCTGCGATCGACTGAGAGACCAAAACAGACAGAGAAAAGAGCCCAACGAGGAACAAGACTAAATCTTTCATCTTCTTGACAATCGCCATTAGTCAAGACACGAAAATGGCTTCTAGATAAATGGAGTCGTATCGATATCTCCAACTCCAAAAGAGTACTATATAACAACTAGTTCCAGAATATGCTTATGAATCATCATATTATATCGTTTTCATCAGTTACAATTTTAGCTCAATATAATTAAATTTATAAAATAAAAAAATGTAATTTAATCTGTCCCATTTAGTTTGAGTGTTTGACATACGAATTGCTACTAAATTAACCAACGTTTTTAACAAAATGTGTTTACATATAAAAACGATTAAAGAATTGGTGATCCAATATTTTAAGTTACCACATTTTTTGATGGTTACTGACAATGTTTAAAAAGTTAGTAAGACTACAACAACATGATTTGTGTGTGGTACAAAGTTTATCAAAAATTAAAATAACCAATGCTATTATCTATATATATATATATGTCAAACAGTCTGTCTAAACTCTAAGCAAATGATGAAATAAGAGTTTCAACGACTATAGATGAAGAAGCCTACGAAATTAAACATGATAGCAAAAATAAAGGCGGTCTTGCCTAAACCGAATTTAGGCTTCAAAATCAAAGGGGTGGCGGGTCTCCAGACAGTCCCTCCAAGTGTATCCTCCAGGTAGATTCCTTTAACTGCCAACGACTCTCTCATCTGATCACTTCTCTTAAACTGTTTATTCTCCCGCGCCATTTTCCTTTCTTCAATCCTCCGCTAAGACCTCTTCTTCTCCCATTCCTGCTCTTGTTAATGCCTTTTATTTCATCTCTTTCAAAAACTCGGCGTAGCTTATAGTTGTGAGCAAACCAAGCACATCAAGAACTTCCCTCACTGCTTTCTCAACCTCGACCAGTGACACTACCAGCGACATCCGCTGCTTCTTCTGCATTTTCTTGAGCTTGGTGATTGAAACGTTTATGAATTTCATTGCGTCTTGAAAAGCACCCGTGAGTATATGGGCAGTGTTCAAGTCGTTTGACATTTTTGTTTCAAATTCACTCTTCACTTTCTTTATAATGTCTTTGGCTTCGGAAGTCTGTACAGCCTTTCCAACACCTTCACTCATTTCTTCTCGATATGGCGATAGAGCTTTAACAAGGTCTTCTAACGTCTGACTACACAAAGATTACAGGGTTAGAGTTATACAAACATTCAAACCATTTCTCCTTAAGAGATGCTAATCAAATTGTGGGGGCACTGTACCTGATAAACACAATATAAAGCATCCGATGAACTCTCTAGCTGCCACACCGAATAGTTCAGAGGGGAACGGTACTGTGCACTCATCAAAAAGTGTCTCAGAGCGAATGGATGATACTTAGCCGTGATCTACAAAAGATTCAATAATTTTGCATTAGCCATGAGAAAACACACACACTCAAAGAAGACTCAATTTATATTAGTGGAACAAATAAGAAACATACCTCTCTAATCGTAAAAAAGTTGTTCAGTGATTTTCCCATCTTCACATTGTTGTTGGTTACATGTCCATTATGTAACCAATAACTCACCCCACTATCTTCACAAGCAGCACATGTCTGTGCAAAGGACATTGCAAGAAACCGAAAGAAAGAAGACAGCAAACCTTTTCAATCATCGTAATAATGAGCTCCATATGGTAACTGACACGAGGCTGGTGAGTGGGAAGGAGGCACTGAAGAGAAGCCATATCTACAAGATACTCCTCGCAAAAGCGACTATTCAAAGCTAATGGGTTCTCTCCACACTTGTTAGCTCTGTCAATCACCTGTAAAGGTCCAATATTTTCAGATTTTTAGAAAGTTGTGAACCTAAATCATACACAAGGGTAAATACTAATCAAATGAGAGGAGTGTTCTCATTGCCCTAGTTTCAAGGCGCAGGGAAAAAGGCTATACCTTGTCATCAACATCAGTAAAATTCCGAACATAAGTTACCTCATAACCCAAATGCCGTAAGTATCTGCATAACCAAACCAGAACAACATTAGAGAGATATACACCAACTTCAAAGAAAAGAAGAAGAAACCAAAAGCTCCAAGCTTGGTACACTGTTTATCAAAATCAGAGAAGAAACTAAACAGTAGACACAGAACAGTTTCAAAGCATTGGTTTTTAATTTCCCCCCAAAACCAAACGCGAAATCGGAAAGTGTAAGGAGGAGAAAACATGAGAGTACCTGTAAAGAAGGTCAAAGGAGACGGCGGCACGAGCGTGGCCAAGATGGCTAAAATCGTAGGAGGTGATACCGCAGACATACATTCCGATCTTGCCAGGATTTGATGGGTTTTAAAACTTCCTTCAGTTGAGTCATCGTGTTGTACAATGTCAACTCCGACTTCTCCTTCTCCACCTCCATCTCTCACACTCCTTGGAATGACTCTTGTCTCGTGTATTCTTCTTCTCTTCTCTGGAAAATATAAAAAGCTTCCACCAAAATCAATAACCTTTGACTCTTAATAATTAAATTAAAAAAAGGCAATTTGCTTTTAAAACCCTAGATTTTACGAAAGTTTCCATTTTTCTATTTAGTAAAGTTAGTATGATTTTCTGACCCCTAGAAAAAAGACAATTTTTAAAAATGGCTACTAATAATCGTATTTAACAAAATATACACAAGTGACTAAATTAATTAAACAAAATTGGAAGAAGGCTTATAAATTATCAGATCATTAAACTCCCACGTAACCACATTAACAATCACAAGCCATATTCTTCATTTTTTATGGCCCCCGTTATATATTCAACCCCCACCACACAACCTCATGTATGTTTTATTATCTTATATAAATAAATGTATCCCCAATTTTGCAATCTCCATTAACTTGGAAATTTAAGTGAAAATTTACAAAAGATGGGTTTTAGAGCACTGCTGCCACTTCAACACAGCAGTGGGATCATATCTACGACCAAAGTCCCCATCTCAAGAACCTCTCCGAGATTTAACCGGAGTCCTAGATGGGTCGTTGTGTCGGCCAAGCAAGATGATAAAGATGATGAGAAGAAGAATAAGAAGAAGAAGAAGGAAGAGGAGGAGACTTCGTTGTTTACTCAATTAACTGATGCGTTGGACTTCTCACAGGTTCGGTCGGAGAAAGACGCTGATCTTCTCTACGAGGCTCGTGAAGCCACCAAATCTGGTGGCAAGATGACCCAAGAACAGGTTTAATTTGGTCCACACGTGTAATTATTGGATAACATGTAACGCTTGCTTATTATAGTTAAAACATGGATAAAGAATATTATTGGATAATCAAAATCGAATTACGTTTGATGTATATTCGTAATGATGTGTAGTATGGGGCATTACGAAGAAAAATCGGAGGGACATACAAGGACTTTTTCAAATCCTACGTTGAAGGTAAAAAATCTATAGAACTATTATTATGGATGAGCAAAATGATGAATTTATTTGTTATAAACTAATTTGTAAATTATTCTTTATTTAAAATGATGAATGTAATAGTGGATGGGACATATGTGGAGGAAGGATGGGTGGACAAAACATGCAAGATTTGCAAAAAGGACACAAAGGGTGAGGCAAGACAAGTTGACAATTTAGGGAGATATGCTCATGTCTCTTGTCTTCAAAATCCTCCAAGTTCTTCTGGAAACTTCTTCACCAGGCTCTTCTCTAAATGATGATCAAATTCCCAAAATCATATGAATGTGTTTGTTTGTAACTAAAATATTCTTGCAGTTTTGTGCCTGTTTTTATAGAAATCGAAGTAAATTTACGTACAAAAAAACAAACAATGTTTATTGTATTGATTTAACAAATATGAAAGCGACAGAGGAGGATGTACATTTATGGTCTAAATGTCTTGAAGTTTTTGTAACGAGCTCCTATGCTAAAGATAAAACGCTTATATGAAGTTAACCTACCCATGCGCGACCGATCGATATACATTTTTTAAGTGAGACAACTAAATTCATTCTACATGTTACAACTTTTATAGTATAGATTTTTCTCGGAGACCTTCATTGGGTCATTTTCTTTTCTCATACTATCAAATAGGCTCCCACTGTTAAGAACAAAAAAAAAATCGATATGAAGCAAATACGAAGCTGACAGATTTTTGTTTTTGTTTTTGTTTCCCCTGAATCTTGCCTTTGTATATTATTCTTAATTTTGATTCCCTATGGAAGCTGATAAGCTCGAAGGTCATCTCATTAATTTGTAGTATACATAAATTTTGATATACTGTAGTATATGGTTTAAAGCTTTTTTACTTATCGAACAGGAAGAGTGAAAGACACATTTTAATTTTAAGCCTATCTAATTATTTAATAACAATTCTCACACAATTACTATTTTCCTACTATCCAGCCTAAATTAATTTTCGAAAAGTCTCGCTCTCTTTTTTAAAAAAATAACTATTAAAAAAAAGAAAAGAAGAATCCCAAAATATGAAGTCGTAGAGATTTTTGTCAAATAGACTATAATAAAGACTCTTCGTTTCTTATTCTCTCTTTACAAATCTCCACTCCTCTCTCTATCTCTCTCTCTTTCTCTTTTCAGTTTTCACTCCAAAAAAAAAACCTCTGTTCCGGCGTCGTTTCTAGGTGTTTTCTCGTCTTTTGCGTTCTGCTTTTTTTTTTTCGCGAAAGGAAGAAAGAAATGGAGTAGAAAAGAAGAGCTTTTACAGTGGTTTTTTTTGTGTGTGTTAATGGAACGTGATGATTTCTTTGTTTTGTTCACTGCAAATGACTCTTCATTTTGAAAACTTTTCCTAAAATAGAAAGCTCCGACCTTTCGCCTTTCGGGTTCAAGGAACAATTTTTTTTGCTGCGGCAAAGCAACAAAAACACTGGGGTCTTCTTTACTTTAGATTTATGTTCAGAAAGTTACGACCTTTTGGTTTCAACGAACAATTTTTTTTGCTGCGGCATAGCAACAAAAACACTGAGGTCTTCTTTAGTTTAGATTTCTGTTCAGAAAGTCACGACCTTTCGGTTTCAAGGAACGTTTTTTTAGTTACCACATGTGGTTTAAGCTTATAACTTGGGGTCTTTTTTTCTCTGGTTTTTTATTTGTAAGGGTTTTTCATGGAGGACAAGGAATCGTCATCATCAGGAGTCATGGAAGCAGAAATCGTAGGAATCACGTTCGCCTTAGCAACTCACAACGAGATTGTAAGTGAAAAGTCCTAAACTTTCTCGGCATACATACTATTGCTCCTCTCAGGGGCGGATATACTTGCAGCTGCAAGGGTACACAGATTTTGTAAATTTGATATTTGGCTTGGACAAATAAATGTGTTCCTAGCTTAGGTTGTAAGAGTTCCCCATGCTACTCCTAAGATCTTAGGTTTGATTTGGTTAACTAATTGTGTCTCATTTTTTTAAAAAAAATTAGTTAACTAATTGTTATTTATATATTGTGGTGCCCCAAGTAAAAAAATTTGCTCTTGTGCTCTGCTCTTTAGTTTAAGCTTTGTGTTATATCTTTAACTGCTCTTCTGAGTTTTCGTTGGCCTGGTTCACTGTTTTCATAGCGTGCATCATCAATTAGTGAGGGTCCAATCAACCATGCAAGCCAACTTTCTAACCCCTTCTTGGGGTTACCTCTCGAGTTTGGCAAATGTGAAGCTTGTGGTGCCACGGAACCTGATCAATGTGAAGGTAACTCAACTCTTTTTTTTTTTGGTTTTGTGTATGATAGAAGAAGCTCTTGAATCTCCTATTACATAACAACTTTCTAATATCCTTTTTAATTCATTTTCAGGTCATTTTGGGTATATTGAACTGCCAGTACCAATATACCATCCTGCCCATATCACAGAGCTCAAACAAATGCTGAGCCTTTTGTGCTTGAACTGTCTAAAGATACAGAAGACTAAGGTATTACTACTACATTTGGTTTCCTTGTCGTATGATTTGGTTAAAAGCCTTAAGCCATATGTTTTCACTTTTCTGATTACAGAGACAGAGCACAAGCCATGGTCTTGGGAAGCGGCTTTTAGGTGCCCGCTGTGAGGTGAGTAAAGCCGCCATGTCGATTCTGCCATTGTGTGTTAGATAGAATGTCTTATAAATTTACATAAAAGCGTTTTTTGCTTTCAATGATATATTAGGAAGCTGTGCACATCTCAATACAAGTGACGAAATTGGATGGAGCTTACTATTTAGAACTAAAGCTCCCTTCTAGGTCGAGACTACAAGATGATTGTTGGAATTTCTTGAAAAGATATGGCTATCACTATGGGAGCGATTATACCAGACCTCTACTGGCAAGAGAGGTCTTATTCTCTACTTTAAATAGTCTATTTCTTTCCTACAGTGTTTATTTGTTCCTGAAAGTTACTTTTTTGAGAAATAAACACAGGTGAAAGAGGTTTTAAGACGAATCCCACCAGAAACAAGAAAGAAGCTTACAGAAATGGGGCATAAGCCACAAGAAGGCTATCTACTAGGATATCTTCCAGTACCGCCGAACTGCTTATCGATACGCAATGTCTCTTCTGATGGTTTCCTCTCCATGTCAACGGTAAGTCAACTGAAACTAACTTACAACAACATCAGTATCTCTCAATGGCCAATGCTTGATGAGATCATGCATTTTTCTGTTATTCTTGTCTTCAGGATCCATCCAGAAGTGGGTTAAAAGATGTTCTGAAGAATGTGTTAGATATTAAAAACTCTAGGTCTGGTGAGACAAATTTTGTGTCACATGCTGCTGAAGCTAATGAAATTTACAGAGTGGTGGACAACTATATACAGGTGAGGGGTATGACAACAAGAAACATAGATAAGAGATATGGTGTAGGCAAGGTCAACGAGGACAGTTGTTCTTCCAAGACTTGGTCTGAGAAATTGAAAACACTCTTCATAAGAAAAGGTTCTGGTTTCTCTTCCCGCGGTGTCATCACTGGTGATGCCTACAGGCGTGTGAATGAGATTGGAATTCCTTATGATGTTGCTCGGAGACTCACTTTTGAGGAGAGGGTTAATGTTTACAACATAGGATATCTACAAGAGCTGGTTAACAAGGAATTATGCGTGAGTTACAACCAAGGTTTTCTGACCTACTCACTGAGATATGGAGCCAAAGGGCACATTCAGCTAAAACCTGGGCAGATCGTAAATCGCATGACGAGGGATGGAGATATTGTGTTCATTAACATACCACCAACCACTCATAAGCATTCCCTTCAAGACCTTCAAGTGTACATCCATGAAGACAATACTATCAAGATCAATCCGCTTATTTGTAGCCCCCTTGATGCTGATTTCGATGGCGACTGCATCCACATCTTATATCCACAGTCACTGGCGGCAAAGGCTGAAGTCAAGGAGCTTTTCTCAGTTGAGAATCAGTTACTCAGCTCACACACGGGCCAAATTAATTTTCAGTTGGGATGTGATGCAATGCTTTGTCTCCGGGTGATGTTGGAAAAAATGTTTTTGGACAAAGAAGCTGCTCAACAATTGTCCATGTATGGCTCTTTGTCTTTATCACCAGCCGCTCTAAGGAAGTTCAGTGAATCTGACTTGGCTTGGACGGTATTTCAGATTCTGCAGCTTACCTTTCCTGATCACTTGAGCTGCAAAGGAGACAAGTTTATGGTTGAAGAAAGTGAAATTTTGTTCTTTGATTATGGGGCTGAGACAATGGCATCCTTCATGAAGAGCATTATAAATTCAATTTTGTTGGAGAAAGGTGCAAAGGAAGCTCTTGGATTTTTTGACTCATTACAGCCTATGTTGATGGAACACCTTAACACTGATGGATTTAGTATTAGCCTTGAAGACTTTTCTATGTCTAAGGAGAACATTGGTGTCATTCACAACATGATCAGGGAAATTTCTCCTATGGTGTCACGTTTGAGATCAACCAATGAAGATGAGTTTCAGCTAGAGAATAGCATACAACATGTGAAGGAGGTCGCTGCTAATTACATGTTGAAATCACACTCTATGCGAAACTTAGTAGACATGAACAATGTTTCATCCATTGATAAGCTAGTGCAGCAAGTAGGTTTTTTGGGTATTCAACTTTCGGATAAAGAGAGATTTTACACTAAGAATCTAGTTGAAGACATGACTCAGTTTTGTTCTTCGTCTGTGGAATTTGGATTAGTGAAGAGTTGCTTCCTTCATGGGTTGGATCCATATGAAGAGATGGTTCATGCCATCGCAACCAGAGAGGTCACTGGTCGATCTTTAAGAGGTTTAACTGAGTCTGGAACCCTGTTCAAGAATCTGATGGCTAATCTTCGAGATATTGTGATTTCGTACGATGGAACAGTAAGGAACACATGCACGAACTCAGTTGTTCAGTTCAAGTATGAGATTGAGGGAACTTCTAAACATGGGCATCGAGGTTTTTTTGAAGCTGCAGAAGCTGTTGGAGTATTGGCAGCTACTGCAATTTCAAAACCTTCTTATAAAGCTGTGCTTGATTCCTCACCCAGTAGTAATTCACCATGGGAGCTAATGTAGGTGGAGAATTCTCTAATGAGCCCATCAAGCTGTTGGGATATTGACTTATCCTTTTATGTACATTAACACTGTTTTCTCTTTTCTCAGGAAGTGCTACTTTGCAAAGCCAACTTCCAGAATGCAGATAATGATCGTAGGGTGATTCTCTTTCTAAATGAATGTTTATGCGGGAGAAAGTATTGCCAAGAAAATGCTGCTTGCACTTTCAAGAACATATTGAAGAAAATAAGTCTTAGAGAAACTGCAGTGGAGTTTCTGGTTGAGTAAGTCTCTTGTTTTCTAATAACCATAGTTGTTGCCCTTTTCAAGTGTGTTTTGTGCCTTTCTGCATTTACTAACATGTCTCTTTGCAATATCTGTTTTGTCTTTACTTTCTTGCAGATACAAGAAGCAACAATCTCATATGGAGAATTATGTAAACGACTTCTTCCTTCAGGGTCACATTCATCTAAACAAGGTCTGAACTCTGGTTGCTGCATAATTTAATTTTTCTGAAACCCTTGATGTTTTGAAGAAGTATCTTACTATAGCTATCCTTGGCCTGGAATTTATTTTTTGACTTGTGTTTGGTTTAATAGACTCTGCTGCAAGAGTTGGCCATCAGTAAGCATGAGATACAACAAAAGTGTGAGGAAATGATAAATTCATTGGGGCAGAAGAAGAAGAAAACTCACCACTTGAAAAGAACAACTTTGTCAGTCCGGTTCGTTAAGCATTTATGGTTGACTTGAGAATATGTATCATTGTACTATAAAAGGAGAAAATTAGATACTCTCTTTCCAGTTCTTTTTATATGTTGAGTTAGAATTGTGTACTTGTGTAGTTTTATGAGGTTTTCTTTTTCTTCCTGGGTTTAACAGTGAGAGCTGCTGTTTTGGAGATTCATGTGGAAGCAAGGAATCTGGTATGATATGCTTGATGTTCTCCTATTACAATGCTGATGACCCTAATCTAGAAAGAGCCCTTGATGTCCTTTGCAACCAAATTTACCCAGTTCTGATGGAAACAGTAATCAAAGGTACTTGACATTATCGCATTTGTCTTGCGTTCTTACCCTTTCTCTTGAATATTAATACTTCTGAAAAAGGATTTCTTGATGATGTTGTTGTACATTCTGTTTCTAAACTGTGTAGGTGATCCACAGATCTGCTCAGCAAATATTATCTGTAAAAGGCCAGAGAAGAAGAGTCCAAACGGTGATGCGTCTAAAGGGGAATGGGTTTTGGATGTCATTGCTGACAAATATGCTGTAAAGAAGAGTGGTGATGCATTGAGAGTTGTGATAGACGCTTGTCTTCCAGTGCTTCACCTGATAGACACAAGACGCTCAATCCCATATTCTGTAAAGCAAGTGCAAGAGTTTCTTGGAATAGCTTCCACTTTTGAGCAAGTAGTTCAGGTGCCTGATTTTGCACTGGCTCTCACATTTAATTTAAGGTGTGAGACTTGTCCCATGTTTTATGGTTATATCATTATACTCATTGACTTTGCAAGGATGTCTTTTTTGTAGCGTCTCTCCACTTCGGTGAGAAAAGTATCCAAAGGAGTCTTAAAGGAACATAAAGTTCTTCTAGCAAACCACATGACTTGTTCAGGGAATCTGCTGGGTTTCAATGCTGGAGGTTACAAGGCGTTGACCAAGTCATTGGATATCAAGGCACCATTCACAGAAGCAACTCTGATAGTAAGTCATCTGCTCCTCAATTTTTTTTAATACGAGTTCCTTCAAAAGATATTCGTATCATTCATTTTCTTTAATGTTTTCAGAATCCAATGATATGTTTTGACAAAGCTGCTGAAAGATGCCATAAAGATCCTCTATCATCTGTGGTTGGGTCATGTTCTTGGGGAAAGCATGTGGCCGTTGGTACGGGTTCAGGGTTTGATATGTTGTGGAACAAACATGAGGTAGAATCACTCTTTAGAAGTCCATATTAACGAACCACTTTTTAAGTGAGTCTCTCATGTAACTTGGCTGGAAATTTTGACATTATTTTATTTTATCAACATATTTGCAGACTAATCTAAATGATGAAGGAGTAGATTCGTACAACTTCCTTCAAATGGTTAGATCATGTACAGATGGAGATACATACGTTGATTCCTCTGGTTTTGACGTTTTAGAACAAGAAATTGAGGAATGTGAGGGTTCTCCTCAGCGAGACCCTACTCTTGAAGAGCCTACGTTTGAGGAATTACTAGATGAAGGTGAGCTAGCTGCATCCAAGTGGGAGCAAGGATCATGCAGTGGTAGTAGTAAAGGTGGTGCTTGGGAAAAACCAAACGAGGAGAATACCAATAAGTACTCAGCATGGGGAAGTGCCATAGAGTTAGGTCAGTGTTCTTGGGAAAATCCAAATAAGGAGAGTCGTAAGTCATCAGATCAAGATGCTTGGGAGAAGCTAAATGATGAGTGTAACAAGTGTGATGAGCCGTCATGGGGTTCTCCAAGCAAAGGAAAAGAGATTCACAATGTGATAGACCCTTGGACTTTGAGAAAAGAACCAGATTGAAACACACATGAAAACCATGAAGATGATGGAAATCCATGGGTGGCATTGGCAGACACCAGAAGCAGAGACGAGAATGAAAAGCAGAGAAGTCAGTGGGGAAATCCAAACAAGAGATTTCCATCTGAACACTCACAAGGTAACTGGGAAGCAAAGAGGAACCCTCTAAGGCCACCTAGAACTGGAGAGGAATACATGTTTACAGCAAGAAGACAATGGTTGGACATGTTTACCTCTGAGGAACAAGATATTCTCTCAGATATTGAGCCAATCCTGAATACTGTCAGGAAGATAATGCATCAGTCTGGGTATGCTCTTTTAATTCAGTTTCCAGATCACTGTATTATATAAAGTAAGATGGGGACACATATGAATGTTTAGTTACTTGGACAATAGATCAAAGACAAAAGACACTTATCTTTGGCTTTTTAGTTTCTCATGATGGCTTTCCATATGTTTCTGAAAATATGTTCTTTTTGATGAAGGTACAAAGATGGTGATCCAATTTCATCTGAACATCAGATATTTGTCGAGGAGAAGATTCTGAATTTCCATCCACAAAAAGAAGCAAAGATTGGTGCTGGTGTCGAGTATATCACGGTACAAATCGGCATATTGTTTTGATGTTTGTTATGATATATATATTTGGAGACGAGAAGATTAAAACTTTGGGTATGGTAAACAACGCAGGTGGATAAACACACATTGTTCCAGGAGACCAGGTGTTTCTTTGTTGTCTCAACAGATGGGACCAAACAGGATTTTTCCTACATAAAATGCATCAAGAACTTGTTGACAGAGAGATACACCACCTGCATGGCTGAAGAATTTATTGCAAAATACTTTAAGAAGAGTGATCTTCCTTCGGCTGAGAACCAGGACAAGAACAAAGATGCCACAACAGCTGAAACCTTTGAAAAGAAACAAGAGATAACCACAGAAGTCTCTGAAATCCCCTCTGGTACTGTAGCAGAAGAGACTCAGGATCGAACAGAATAACGCCTTTTGTCTTAAAAAAAACAGTCCTTTTTTTTATTTGGTAACTATATTGCTTTTTTTGGTCTAGAACAGTTGTTATTATTAATTGCATGCACTTGGTACTTTTTGTTGAAAACAGTAAGTCAAGGTTTCATTGCAGTTGTTAGTTTTAGTATTATCCTCTGCTAATAACTAAGTTTTTAAAAGAGTAACAAAAGGGGTCAATTTCTTCAGTTATGGTTTAAAAATCATTATGCAGAAACAATACTGTGTTAAAAAAATGTGTAGCAGTTTCAAGGTGGTCTTTAAATTCGCTCTTCTTCTCAAATTAGCCGTGTCTGCAACGTGCCTCACAAACATTCGCTCACAAATTCGCTCTTCTTCTCACAAAAATGTTATCTACAACGGCCATGTCTGCAACGTTATGTTTGTGAGGCCATTTAGATAGCAAGCTACTGAGGGCTAGAACAATAAGTTTATTAAACTGTTGCAGATATATAATTCATATTTATTGTATATCAGTATATGAATACGGTTATTATATTCAAGACGTACGTATTTGAAATAACACATAGCTCAACCTTTAACGTAAAAAAATCTATCAAATTACTAAAACTATTAACTAGATCAGGTTGTAGTGTAATTTTTAATAGTAAAAATCATTGCATGTATATCTATAACACATTATATGTTAACAACACTCAAAACTACATTTCACTACTACTCTTTGATCGCAATAAGTAGGCAATCTTTCTTAATTCGCGCACACGACTCAAACATCAGTCAGCAAATCCACAAGCTCCCAAGGATATTTCTCATACTCTGTTTCCATCCATGACTCGAATGTAGTCCAATATGTTTAGGTAAGTACGGGAACTTGCGATGGAGTTTTTATCGATGAAGGATATTTGTTTAGATATGGTAAAGTATAGTAAGCTATGTTTGATGAATTTGTCTCAGAGAATGGAGATATTATACTGGGATGAGATTTTTACGGATATAGTTTTTTATATATGCATGGTAAATTGGACTCGTCATAAGCGTTTGATAGATTTGTCTTAGATCACTCCTAAGAAAACCTCATAGGGATTTAGTTGATATGGTATATTAATTAGGTATTGAAGATCATGATTGTTGTGGAACGTTTCTAGTACTTTCATTTTGGTAGTTTGAAACCTTTCTTTGTTACTCTTGCTGTCTTGCAGGATTATGAAAAACTATCTAGAAAAAAGGAATAATTTGCAAAGGCAAAGACAGAATTAGGCTACAGTCAAAATACAATTGTAAGTTTCTCAGCCGATCAGAACAGTGAAGATGTCACTACGTACTCCGACCCTAGAAGTTAAATGTATATATCAAACGAAGCTTACCACTAGAGTGAAATAACTGAGATAGCGCACTCTTCGTGGAAACACAACCGCCTATATTAAGTTCACCAATTCTCTATCACTCTGAAACATCAACAAAAATACTTCCTTTCTTTTTATAAAAAAAAGTATCCCAAATTTTTTTCTTCAACGACATGAGATATTAGCCCAAGTGGTTTTCACTAGGTTGTTACCTAGTTACGTACAACAAGGTGGGAGCTCTCTTCAATGACAAGCACGGAAGCACCATACCATAAATCTACCACCACCATATGATAAGGATCTATCTATTTTACATCTCTTAAAGATTGGATCAGAAAATATCTAGCTAAAGTAATCTTGAGATCTGACTTGATCAACTAGGCTAAATATATATAGCGAAACAAAATCCTCTCAAAACTCTTCATAATCTCCATATAGCGGTCTGGTTTTCAAGGTTTTATTTGTTTTTCAGTTTTATAAATATGAAATTAAACGAATACATATGATGTTCTTAGGATCAAGTGATAGCAAATATCAGGTATTCCCATCAATTTTTTTGAAAAACAAGAAATTTAATAGAAAAGGAATTGAAAACAGACCAAATTAAACCATATTAAGTCTTGCATCAAGAAAACAACAACAACAGAATAAATCTCCACCATCAATCAATCTCTCACCTGTGGAGCTTTTCATTAAGTTTCCGGCTTTCTCTCTAGATAAACCTTCCTTGAACCCCACCGTCACTTAAGCAAGCAGGAACCGGAAGCATCTCAACCGGTGGAACCCCAATACTTTGCCTAACAAAAGGATGGCTCAGCAGCTCCTCTGCGGTGGCTCTACCCTCCGGATCAAGCACAGTGCACTTGTTCACAAAGTCGAAAGCCATCGGTGATAGAACCTCCGAAATGAAACGAACTCTTCCTCTTACACTAACAATAGGCGGCGGCCCCAACATCTTAACCACCATAACACCTAAAGACCATATATCAATCGCCGGCGAGATAATCCTATGTGGCCCGACCGCCTCTGGAGCCAAGTAATCCTGGCTTCCTTGGAACAGAGACCCTTCCAATGGTATAGGTCCATTAGGCTCCTTGGATAAACCGAAATCAGCAATTTTGAGTTCACAAAGCTCTCCAGGAGTGTAGGTCTTGAAGATGAGTATGTTCTCTAGCCTGAGATCACAGTGGACGTAACCTGCCTGGTGAAGATCCTTGAGCCCTTTAAGAATCATGAGAGTGCAATACCCGGCCACGTTCTCCGGTAATCTCCCACCGGCTTTGGTTAGCATGTCTTTGAGTGAACCATGCGGTGCAACTTCCATGTAGATAGAGGTGACCTTGACATTGACGGGCATGGTTTCGTGATAGGTGAGAGGGCTTGTGGGTCTTACGATCTTGAAATTGATGGAGTCGAAGTGATGTAAGATCCTTAATTCTTTCTCGAGATTCTCTGAGTATTTGCGGAGAGATGTTTTCTTAGCCATGAGCATACCATCAGGGGTTCGAACGAGAGAGATGTAGCCATAGTCGCCTTGGCCGAGACAACCAAGTATTGGTAAGGTGGTCTCTTCCAACATCCACGAACTGGACGACATGGCAGTGACAAAATCTAGGGCTGATGTTTTGTTTTGTCTCTTGGTTGAGATGGAAAATGTGAAGATTACTTCTTTCGTTGTACTCTATATATACACAGTAGACATTAATTGGTAGATTTTGACTCAACAATTTCCAGCTGGCTTCAGAATCTGTATAATAAGTAATTATTAAATTGTATTTTTATTATATATCTACGAAAAAAGGAAAGCAATCTGAGAGGGACTATTTTTTATATAGAAGTAAATCTATTTTCAAAAAGAAAAGCTATAATTAACATCTATAACAAAGTATTTCTTAATTTTCTTTTTTCAATTTAAATAAAAAAATTGGAAAAGAAAAAATATGCTTTCAAATGGATATTAAAATCATATCCTATAAAAAAAGAAAAAAATTCTAAATTTCATGTCAAAACATAATGTTTTAAAATTATATTTGACATATGTTGAGACCCAATTATAGTTATTAGATACATTGTTGATATTTATTAAAATCTTTATGGTCTACAAACCAACAACACTTCATAATATTTTTCTTGGTTTAGGTACACTGAAAAAGTGATATATACTTGTTGGTTCGGTATTTCTTCATGAGAGCATACAGTGTTGTAATTCTCATCCTCTTCTAGCATCATTTGCAGGTAGCTTCGAAGCTACATGGTATAATCCTCAGTGGCAAATACTTCTTCAATTCCAAAACTCGCTGGATTTCAGAACGTGGCTCCTCTAGTTACTCTCTACTCCAATAATTTATTGTAATAACGTAGATACAACATATGTATGTACTAATCTGGTATTCCACTTGAGAATGATACAGCTTGCCTTCGAATATCATTTCATTAGGAATCAAATTACTTCAAAAATACTTAGAGTTGGCTTGTATTTCATATAAAGACCAACTCGTCGATGCCTTGTCAAAGTCATTGGCTCGTGAACGGATCTCATACATTTTTTCCAAGAGTGAAGTCAATCTAATTATCATGAGGGGTATGTGAAAGAAGAAATGAATTATATTTATGTAAGTTTCTCTAGACTAATTGTAGATAGAAAGACCATAGTCACTGATGTATAATTACAAACTTACATCACATATACAAAATTCCCGTTTTGCTTTCTAAATAACCTATCATTTTCGCACCCAACATATATCAAATTACGTAAAAAATAATAATAATAACTTTACGTAAAATATTAAAACATCATGCTTTTTTAGGATATGAATTTAATATCTATTTTGAGAGCATAATTTAAGTTCTCTGTAATTAATTTATCCAAGAAAAAAGTGATACACAACTTAATTATGGTTCAATACTGATTTGTGATTTCATATGGCACACTCTTCTGCCTTCTCTAGAGTCTGCACTTTGGCGTAAATAAATTTGGTTTTAGTCCAGCATCCCAAATCATTTGCTCTAGACAAATCAAAAATTATCGTGACAATGATTAATCTCGATGTTCATAATATTATTGTAGAAGACAATCAACCAAAGTCCAAGTCCATAACAGTTAATGACAAAGCCCAAGCAGCCCAAGCCCATCAACAACAATACAAGACGACAACTGAGCAACGGTCAAAACAGAGGAGTGCGTGTACGGAGAAGACGACACTCCTCCTCTACGACAACAACCTTGCGCGTCTGGAATCCTCATTGTATGACTCACCAAGCACAGTTGTCTCCTAAGGATAAGGTTGCTTTAGAATTCTAGATTGTTCCTTATGTTTGTATATATGGAAAAGATGTAAAGAGACTAATCAATCAATACAGAGGATACTTTTCTAAAATAAAGCTGTTCCCAAGTTTTCTAAGTTCGTTCATGGTATCAGAGCCATCCTAAGCCCTAACAGGTGAAATCGATGGCGACAACGTATCCCTTTCCAGACAGTGTCCATGTCTCCAGCTCCGTCACCCTGAAGCTGAGCGTCAGCAACTACCTGTTGTGGAAGACTCAGTTCGAATCGTTGCTCTCGAGTCAAAAACTCATGGGTTTTGTCAATGGAGCCGTCCCTGCTCCAGCAAAGACTCGCCTCGTCGTTAATGGTGAAGTCTCCAGTGAAGTGGCCAATCCTCAGTATGAGGCTTGGTTTTGTACCGATCAGCTTGTCAGGTCTTGACTGTTCGGAACCCTCTCTGAAGAGGTGTTGGGTCATGTTCACAGCATCACAACGTCTCGTGATGTCTGGCTTGCTCTGGCAGAAAACTTCAACAAGAGTAGCGTTGCCAGAGAGTTCTCTCTTCGTCGAAGTCTCCAGCTTCTGTCAAAGAAGGACAAGCCACTTTCCACCTACTGTCGTAAGTTCAAGTCGATCTGTGACTCTCTAAGTTCTATTGGGAAACCGGTGGATGAGTCTATGAAGATCTTCGGTTTTCTGAATGGATTAGGCAGAGAGTATGACCCCATTACAACCGTCATACAGAGTTCCTTGAGCAAGTTGCCAGGTCCGACTTTCAATGATGTCATCACAGAAGTTCAAGGCTTTGACTGTAAGCTACAGTCGTATGATGACACCTCTGTCACTCCTCATCTGGCCTTTATGACAGAGAAGACCAACCTGTGTGCTCCCCAGTTCTCTCCACATCAACAAGGTCGTGGTCGCTCTGGTCAAAACAGAGGAAGAGGAGGTTATTCGACAAGGGGAAGAGGTTTCTCACAGCACCAATCCTCCTCTCACTCGAATGGAGAAAGGCCAATCTGTCAGATTTATGGTCGCATTGGACACACAGCCATCAAGTGTTACAATCGATTTGACAACAACTACCAAAGTGAAGTTCCAACTCAGGCCTTTGCCTCACTACGTGTCTCTGATGAAAATGGTAGAGAATGGCATCCAGACTCGGGAGCTACTGCTCATGTTACATCCTCTGCAGCTGGTCTTCAGGACACTAAAGCTTATGAAGGCGGTGACACAGTAATGGTTGGAGATGGAGCTTACCTCCCAATCACACACGTCGGTTCCACCACTATCTCATCAGGTAAAGGTATAATCCCTCTTAATGAAGTGTTAGTGTGCCCAGAAATGAGAAAATCCCTGCTCTCTGTGTCAAAATTGTGTGATGATTATCCTTGTGGTGTGTTTTTTGATGCTAATAAAGTTTACATAATCGATTTAACCACTCAGAAAGTGGTGGTTCAAGGTCCTCGTAGACAAGGACTCTATGTGCTGCAGAACCAAGAGTTTGTAGCGTTCTACTCAAACCGCCAGTGTGCAGCTACCTTGGACATTTGGCATCACCGGTTAGGACACTCCAACTCAAGGATTCTTCAACATCTTCAAGCTTGCAAGGATATTCAAGTCAATAAGAGCAGAACACCACCCATTTGTGAGCCTTGCCAGATGGGAAAAAATACCAAGTTACAGTTTTTTGATTCTGATTCTAGAGCTTTACATCCTTTAGAACGTGTTCATTGTGACCTTTAGGGGCCATCACCAGTAGTATCAAACCAGGGTTTCAAATACTATGCTGTTTTTGTTGATGATTATTCAAGATACTCATGGTTTTATCCTTTAAGATTCAAGTCCGACTTTGCATCAGTCTTTATTGCTTTTCAAAAATTGGTGGAAAATCAACTTAATACAAAGATCAAAGTATTTCAGAGTGATGGAGGGGGAGAGTTTACAAGTAATGTTCTCAAGAACCACCTTCAAGAGCATGGCATTCACCATAAGATATCTTGTCCCTACACCCCACAACAAAATGGGGTTACAGAGAGGAAACATAGACACTTAGTGGAGCTTGGTCTGTCAATGCTTTTCCACAGCCACACCCCACTGAAGTATTAGGTTGAAGCCTTCTTTACAGCCAACTATCTTACAAATCTTCTCCCCTCTTCGGCTCTAAATAATGTCAGTCTTCATGCAAATCTTCTCCCCTCTTCGTGTCTTTGGATCAGCATGTTATCTGTGTTTAAGACCACTGGCAGAAAACAAGTTTGACCCTCGTTCGTTGCAATGTGTGTTCCTTGGCTATCATAGTCAGTACAAGGAGTATCGTTGCTTACATCCTCCCACAGGCAAAGTTTATATATCTAGACATGCAATCTTTGATGAGTGTCAGTTTCCCTTCCAAGATAAGTTTAGACATCTCGTACCTCAGTATCAGACACCACTTCTTCGAGTCTGGCAAGCTACAGACAATGCTTCCTCACCAAAGGAGCTTTCACCAGTACAGTTGTTGGAGAAACTGTCTGAAGCCCCTCTACCTGTACAGCAAGAAGATGTAATAGTGTCTGATACAGAGGAGCATGTATCAAATAATCACATCGACTCAGATACAGATTCTGATGAGGAGGAAAATCAAGTCCAAGATACCACCTTAGTGCCTGCTTTAGAAGCAACTCCGGCTGTTACAAACAATCTCCACCCGATGACAACTCGAGCAAAGGCTAGAATTCACAAACAAAACCCAAGGTATGTCCTTCTGACCACAAAGACGACAACTGATGAACCAAAAAGCATAATCGCTGCTATGAAGCATCCATGGTGGAATGGAGCTGACATGGATGAGATGGGAAGAATTCATATGTTGAATACATGGTCTCTAGTCAAACCTACTAGCGATATGAATATCATGGATTCCAAATGGGTTTTCAAGACTAAGCACAAACCAGATGGAACAGTGGACAAGCTGAAAGCACGTCTTGTAGCTAAAGGATTTGATCAAGAAGAGGGTGTTGACTACTTGAAAACTTTTAGTCCAGTGGTTCGAACGGCAACTATACGTCTGGCTCTTGATACGGCTGTTAACTGTGGCTGGCCTATCAAACAGCTTGATGTTTCCAATGCTTTCCTCCATGGTGAGCTTCAAGAACCCGTGTATATGTACCAACCATCAGGCTTTGTTGATCTAGAAAATCCAGATCATGTATGTCGTCTCACCAAGGCCCTCTACGGCTTAAAACAAGCACCGAGAGCATGGTTTGATACTTTCAGCAACTTCCTGATCGACTTTGGTTTTGAGTGTAGCACGTCGGATCCCTCTCTGTTCGTTTGTCATCACAATCATGAAACTCGTGTTCTGCTCCTCTGTTGACGACATACTCCTCACCGGCAGTGACAGTCATTTAATGAGTCAACTTCTTGAATCCTTAAACAACCGCTTCTCTATGAAGGATCTGGGTCCTCCAAGCTACGTCCTTGGAATAGAGTTTGAATCCTACAAGAATGGGCTGTTCTTACATCAAACAGCTTATGCATCAGACATTCTCTTCCAAGCAGGAATGTTAGAATGCAATCCTATGCCAACTCCTCTGCCACAACATCTTGACAAAATGGACAACACACCATTTGTTGAGCCACCTTACTTTCGAAGTCTTGCTGGTAAACTACAGTACCTGACTATCACAAGACCAGATCTTCAATATGCGGTAAATTTTATTTGCCAGAGAATACATGAGCCAACGAACTCTGATTTCACCCTACTGAAGCGAATTCTCAGGTATATCAAAGGAACTCTCAACTACGGCTTACCAATACAGGAACACAAGAATCCAGCTCTATCAGCTTTCTGTGATAGTGATTATGCGGGTTGCAATGATACAAGACGTTCCACCACTGGCTTCTGTATCTTACTTGGATCAACCCTCGTCTCTTGGTCTGCAAAAGGACAATTCACTGTGTCAAACTCATCAACAAAATCAGAATATAGGGCTCTGTCTATTGTGGCTAAAGAACTGACATGGATATCCTCGCTTCTTCGTGATATTGGCATCTCTCAACATCAACCGACGAGAGTGTTCTGTGACAACTTGTCTGCTGTCTATTTGTCAGCTAATCCGGCACTATACAATAGAACCAAACACTTCGACAAAGATTGGAACTACATTAGAGAACGAGTGGCTCTGGGATTAATCGAAACTCATCACATCCCAGCTACACTCCAGCTAGCCGATATCTTCACCAAACCGCTGCCTCGACCTTCTTTTTTCGATCTTCGACGCAAGTTTGGTGTGTCTGCTTCACCTGTCACACCCACGCTAAGCTTGAGGGAGAGTGTAGAAGACAATCAACCAAAGCCCAAGTCCATGACAGTCAATGACAAAACCCAAGCAGCCCAAGCCCATCAACAACAACACAAGACGACAACTGGGCAATGGTCAAATAGAAGAGTGCATGTACGGAGAAGACGACACTCCTCCTCTACAACAACAATCCTGCGCGTCTGGAATCCTCATTGTTTAACTCACCAAGCACAACTATCTCCTAAAAATAAGGTTACTTTAGAATGTTCTTTATGTTCGTATATATAAAAAAAATGTAAAAAAACTAATCAATCACTACAGAACATACTTTTCTAAAATAAAACTTTTCCCAAGTTTTCTAAGTTCGTTCAATTATCACGTTCATATGAAATCACAATGATTAGACTTTCGTAACAATATTTGATTTGTGATTTCATATGTCACACTCTTCAGCCTTCTCTAGAGTCTGCACTTTGGCGTAAATCAATTTGGTTTTAGTCCAGCATCCCAAAGAACTTGTTTATTGTATGTTCGATGCAAGAGACCCTTTCGCTACTCGTGATCGGTCTTTCCTCCTAAGGGGGTCGCTACTAGCTACATCAAGAGAATGAAACGCAGGATCATATCTTCTTCTCTTGCACTTTCACTGACTCAATCTGAAGGTTTTTCACCAATCTCGATGTTCTCGATCCTCCTTTGAGCCAACACATTCTGCAGAATATTTCTGCTCGTATGCGATCAACATGCTCTCCAATCCAAACTCACATATGTTCTCATGGAAACGGCTAGCTAACCCGAGCGAGTATTTTTTTATTAATTAATGGCCATAAATGTTTTTCTTTTTCTTTTTGGCCATTAATAAATATGTAGCTTTTTTGACAGATTTCTAGTGAAGTTGGTAACCTACTTACAAGTTATAATATATAAAAAAACATATCATATTCATACATACTAGGAACTAAGAATTCCATTAAACATTTCTCCACTACAAACAGTTAACAAATTAGGGGGGAAAATTAGTGGAAAGTAGTATTTGATTAGTAATTGAAGCTGCATTGAATAGCCAGAAAAATGACTTGCCTTTTGAGATACCTTTAGAGGTAATATTGTGGGAACTGGGATGAACGGAACTTAGATGGAGAATACTTTAACACTTAAATTGATAATAATTCTATATGCTAAACCCAAATATATAGATTGATACAAGAGTGGAGTACCATCATGCCCACTTAGATAAGAACAGTCCACTTATCCCCGAATGTGAATTGATATGTATATTCCATCTTTGAACCGAAAAAACCCATCCACGTCTAGAGATCTCTTCTATCTTCCCCTCTCCATATGATTTACCCTGAAACTAGCCTGCACGTGATGCCACCACATTAATAAATTGACTTATTGTACGTTATATTTCAGTATATCTATAAGACTATAACTATATCAAAATCATATATACTAAAGAGTATTATGCCTATTGCCTAGAAGGTATTATTAAAGAATGAGATCTAAGGATGGTTGCATACCGGTACAATGTTCAGAGAGACTCGATCCGTCGAGGTGGATGCCGCGGCCCGGCAGCCATGCAATGGATCCATCGACCGGATCTTTCTAAAGATCGATAGGTTAGTTTATTGACTAATATTGAATAAGGAGATCTTAGTTATCTTTGGTTTCCATGGAGCTTGATCTGGATCTTTGTGTATCATACATCCTTTGCGTTTTATAAGCAAAGCAGAAGGTATTAAAAAAATGCTCAAAAAGCTACAACAATTTTAATGCTTGGGAAAGACAAAATCAATAAATAAATAAAAAAAGATGTCTTTTTGGATTATTGACACGAAACGAGACCATAGCAACCTAATTTCTTAAAAAGTACGAACGTACCGTCGGATACTTGACACGCGGAGACAGACTAGCCCACGTGTTGGGAGTGGCACATTTTAGCTTGAGACTATGATTTTGCTAACCCACGCCGTTTTCCACTTTTTTCTTTTTTTTTTTCTTTTTTTCTTTTTGGGTTCATTACTTCATTTGGTTATATTATCTTCTGAGCCAATACGAGGAATCCAGACGAAATCTTTGTTGCGAAGAGACTAATACACGTGGCTTTTAGTCACTGGAAAGATTAAGATTGCCTTAAAAGTCTTGGCCACGTCATCATTCTGAATCTGACTACTCCAAAACTATTAAGCTAAAAGTATTTTTATTTTATTTTTTATCTCCGTAGTTCTTCAACACTTCAAACAAGTCTTTCAACTATATGTTTCAGTTTCTATTTTGAGAATCTAGAAACATTATAAAAGACCTACGTTATAAAAATAAAACATAGTTGTGGTATTGATTATGGATCACCTAATTAGCTAATCTAACACTTTAAATGCATTAGTTAAGACTTAAGACTCATAATATAATGAAACTGCCCACCACACCACCTAAATCATATAATCAATGCCCTTCACTAACTCCCATAATTAAGTATGAGTACTAGAAGCTTTTTTGTATGTTTTTTTTTTAATATTCGTCACATTTGAGTCAGAACAACACCTTTCACTCTAATCATCTGGGTTTGCTTATGATAGAATCATAGAAGCAACAACACGCATCAATGATCAAAACCAAGAAAGAAAAAAACACACACAAAAATGGGCAAAACGCCAAAACATGTTTTCAAAGGCTGAGTTTAAGCTTACACTGTTTCTCCAAATGAAGTTTGACGTGTGTGTATGAACTTAAACTTTCTCCTCGGTGTCACCAACTGATTCTCATCGTCGATAGTAGGGACTTGTTTCCGTGTTAGAACATTGCCCGTTGATACGTTTCGTTTCAGCATTGGCTCTGGGAGATAGATTCGTGGCTCGTGCTGTTTCACATGGCCCAAGAAGGAGCGTCGAGAGAAGCTATCTCTTTTCGTCGTTCCTTTTGGTCCAATAGCTTTCTGGTTTTTCCATGATTCTATGTTCCACTGGCGAACCGCATCTTCTGCTTCAAGTTGCTTCACACTGGCGATTTCTACCCGGTTAAATGCAATTTCCAAGGCTTGTTTACTTTGTTTGACTTCTTCATTAGCTTCCTCCAGCCTTCTCAATATCTCTATTCTTGAGACATTGGTGGATAATTCTTTGTTCATCTGTGCTCCAAGTGTTAATGGAATACTTGGTTGCTCTGGGAAGCAGAGAGCGTCTTGTTTTTTCCCGCCGGATAACATGGTCATTTCAGCAATCGCAAGTGCTTCCGCTGCTCTTGCAGCCTCTTCCATTTTTCTTGCAGCAACCAATCTCATTTCTGCAGTTCTTAGACAAGCCTTGCTCTGTTTGTGGTAAGGTGTATCATTGGTTTGAACTACCATCTTAACCTGTTCACATTGTGGGTTCACAGGTAAATCCTCCGTATTGAACCTCTCTCCTTGGTCAGGACCTTGTGGTTTCAACTTCAGACTGTTAAGCTCCTCAGCTAGAGACGCTGCTCCAAGGAAACCTTTCTCTTGCTTTGTTGTCATATTCAGAGACTCAGCATAGGATTGGATCAACGCAAGATCATCCATGGTTTTACCAAGATTCATACATGCCTGCTTCGATTCAATGAGTGTCAGATCTGGAGACTTGTGGGAATTACGGTGAGTGCGTTCATCGATCATCTCTTTGATGTGTGAACGCAAATGTTCAGGGGTCTCCCTGCATCTCATTGCTTGTTGCTGGAGCTGCCGCTTGAAATCTTCGACCATGCTTTTGGTTGATGCAAGAGCTTCTAGAAAATCAAGAGTCTCCAACTCTTTCATAATCAGATCCTTCTCAAGCTCCACAGTCTGTTCTTTCATTCTCTTTATGTCAAATTCTCTCACACCCTCCTGAAGAATGACAAAGCAACAAACATATCATGTCAGAATATATCGCCGGCTCTAGCCCTCAATAGCTTGGTGGTTCCAGAAGCAATTAGCGCATGTATATAATTATATAAACGAATACATCGATTAAACACTTTATTCAGTTGCCTCATTACAAAAACATTAAACATAAAGTTTCAAACTTGGGTGAAGATAAACATATTCTGGCTAATCACAGTTCACAGGGGCAGAGCAAACGATTCAAGACGACTGAAACTGTCCACACTTTTAACACAAAACAGCCCTTCATTACGATAGATCAATACTGCACAAAGTTCTGAAAAATTATACTTAAAGAGTCACATAAAAACCTCACCAAATCGAATCAGCTATCAAATTTATAAGCATACAAGACAGTTAAAGAACGTATATTTCAACCCCTCAATGACACTGATACTCACAGATGCATCGAACAACAAGAAATTAACACACTTTGCAAATCGGAGACTAGAAACAGAACTCACGAAATTGTCTTCGAGGTTGAAGGGACAACCACCAAACAATGGTGGAGAAATGTCGACTTCAGCTCTCACTCCTCCTCTCCTTGTACTCACGGGGTTAAATTTCTCGGACCCGGATCCGTTTCTCACCTCTCGGATAACAGGTGTACCCGGAATCGTCTCCGCCGCAGGGTTCTGAAACCTCTCGGACATTTTTCGCGCTCTCGAGAAACAATCAATCGAAAGGGAAAGATAAGTAAAGAGGGATCCATTAGAGTAATCATAGTTAACTCTAGATAAGCAAACAAGACTGAGAGCTTCTCTATGATTGTGTTTTCTCGGTAATGAAAGCCGCGCGCGACTCACGGACACGACGGCCCGGAGAACAATGAAGCTTCTTTTATGATGATGATTCAGATACTAATGGGTCTGTCACTACGTGGCTTTTACTGATTCGCTGTTTTTTTCTCTTATTGGGCCGTTGTTTAAGGAATCGAGTTTGGACCGTTGATACGAAACTGGACTCAGTTGCTAGGCTATATGTAAACGTATTTGAGCTGTTTGTTTCCGTTCAAAATACGATATCGTTATATGAAAATTGTCATTGTTTCTTCCCATGCTATATTATTAGTGTATAGTAAATGTATGCGTGAAATAAATAGGTGGAGCTTTCCCTTATAGGTTTTTTTTTTGTCTAACCAATTTGTGTGGCCATCAAATCCGAGTAGGCGGGAGAACGGACCACGTACGAATACGATTGGGGAAGCAAACATTAAATTTCTATACACGGCCTTCTCATCACTCAACCGTCCTAATTCATCACTTTTTGTCTTTCGATCCTTCACGTTTCTATTTTTTTTTCCGCATACGTATCTCCCCAACGCATTAGAACCGACACACACCTTTTCTAATTACTATTGTTGGTACGTTTGCACTAGTTCACTCGTTTTATACGTATAAGCCTATATATTTATATCATTGAATGTACTCGTATCTTTTTTGGATGGGTTAACATACCCCAACTGTTTAGTCTGCGGAGTCGACAGTAGTGAGTAGTTTCTATATTACGACAAACAATTATGGGTCTAAAGTTTTGGTAGGTGTAAAGTCTTCGTTTATCTTTTAAAGATTAAAACGTGTGGATTAGTTTGTCAATAATTATTTCCTTAATTACAAGAACACCCAAAAAAGGAAGTTTATAGATGGGATTCCTACTTAAGGTAACATATTTAATACAAATATTGATTACTCAAAGCAATGCGCCATATAGTGTCGAAACTTTTACTAACGGTTTACCAATAATGTGATGTGATCCCCACGACTCTCTCGTAATTAATGAAAAGCATTAAGTAATACTAGCATACACATCGAGCTCAGTAAGATAGCCACCTTTCATTTATTATCTAACCATTTTTGTCCTATGTATTATCTTCTTTATACTTGTAATATGCTCATCCATATGAATTTTTCCTTTGGAAAAATCTCCAAATTGTAATAGAATAAAAAAAACAGAATAAATATCCAAGATAATATATATATACAACCCTCTGCCAAGAAGATTCTTTTGTTTCATCGGCAAACTAGTTTTTACTCACAAAACACATTACTCTTTTTCACTTTTAACGAGACTCAAACACATAGAACAGAGTCAAAGAGATCACTCTAAATGTCAGGACGATTTGGAGATGACTATGCATTCGATGACGAGAGATCTTCCTACTACGGCGGAGCCTCCATACCATTCATATGGGAGTCAAGGCCAGGCACACCCAAAAACCACCTCTGCTCCGATTCCTCTCTTCCTCTGCCGCTCACGCCACCTCCCTCATATTACTCCTCCGAGATGTTGTCGACACCGAAGAGACAGGGCAAGGCGAGAACAAGAATAAGTAAGTTTCTGTCCATGTCCATGTTCAATGATCTCAGGAGGAGCAAACACGGTAGTAAAAAGACGACCAGCTCATCGTTTTCTTGGTCTTCTTCATCTTCTTTTTCCTCCTCGCCACCACATTCTTCGAAAAAACGAGTGAGTCATGACAAAAAGTCGCCACTTCTGTACGCTAACTACAAAGAGGATGAGCTTAGGTCGTCGCCTACCTCGACTCTGTGTTACTCCAATGGTGAAAGAAATGGATGTAGCTCTTCAATGGGGAGTCTGAAGAGAGTTCTGTTCTCCGGATCAATGGAGAGTCTGAAGAGACATGGAACTGGTTAAGCTCTCATCACCAACGACAAGAATAAAGCTTGATTATGTGAACGACTGAATCTATGCTCTGTTGTTCATGTTGTTCTATGAGCTGCTTTGTTGTCTCATTGAACAGACAGTGTTATAGTGCTCGATGTGTGAATGCAACTGTATTACGTGTATATATAGCTTGTATTGTGGACAGGCTTTTTGTCAATTCATGTATATCTTGAACCAAGAACGTTCTCCCACTGAAACGATGTCAAATATTATAAACCGATAGATCTGTTGTATACACAAAGGTTGGCTTGTCATGTCTACTAAGTGACCAGTGTAACATTCCCTGTGAGAAGACTCCGTAGCTATACAGTGAATACGAGCCGGTTATGGTTTCTCTATGATATCCCTAAGATTGTTATCTCTTCTTACTTAGTCTGAGTCGCTACTAGATGCATCTTCTACTGGTAGCTCAAATGCATCTATCTCTGCAAAGTATGCTTTCTGCTGCTCGATATATTCCCGAGTAGCTGCATGAACCAAATTCTCGTTCTCTTGCTTTACTGTCCGCTGCCTCTGTAATGTAACCATAGATAAAGAATTAGATTTGGAGCAAACTTATATGGGACCAGTAAGTATAAGGCTCTACAAATGAACAAAGGGATATAAAAGTTGCACATCTCATTAAACAGCAATCACAGCTTATCTCATGACAATATTCTGAAAAGACTAGGCATCCATCTTCGAACTATGTGTAGCACTGGTTTTCAGAAATCATGACAGCAGAACATTGTAATCGATCAATGTTGAAACATACAATGCACTGATATACAGTTTATTAGAGCCAAAACCCGATAGATAAAAACTAATGGCAACTTTTCCACAGAAATATGAGAGCAACACAGAACTATCACACTACTGATAAGTATATAGGTAGAGCTTTCCTGGATTCACCTTTTTGGGAGCCATTTTCAAGGGCTTCGTTTTGTTTACATCTGCTTGACATGTTTTCTTCCTGTGATACAAATTTCAAAGAGAATTAACTAACAACGACATGCTTCAACAAGCCACAAAATGTTAAACACATCTGATGGCCATGCTAGGTTCAACACTAATTCTAGTCATCTCATCTAATCTATCTGACTGATAAAAGAAATCTCAAAAGAATAGAGAACAAGCCACAAGACAGCACCCAACAAAATTAAGTAGCAAGTACTATGTTCTAGCCTGGTTCCACATGTCCATTAGCTACAAGCCAGATCTTATATCCCCAAAACACAACAATCATATATCATCGAATGAGTTTCATACCCAGCGCTTGATGTCAAGTCCAGACGCATGCGAGCCGCTGCACTAGAGGGAGAAGTAGATGCGTCTTTATTCCTCTTCCTTCTCACCGTGTAAACAGACCATGGCTCAGCAAACTCCGTGTCACTAACGCCTAAACATAAGAAATTTCTTAAACATCAGCTTAAGATAGAAACCAAAACCAAAACCAATTTAGCAGAATTATCAATTGAAAATTAACAGGCAAATGAAGCCTAGCTTGATACCAAATTTGCAATTCACTTAACATGGCTATAATCCACTAAAACATGATGAATTCAAGCATAAATCTAACGATTCCTGAAAACCCCCAAAACGCAGAAACTAAAACCCTAGAGTTGCGCACAAATCCAATCCCTTAAAAATCGATACAATAAAACCAAATTGGATGAAAATTATCGCAGATAAATCAATTACCCAAGTCAGAGCGAGATGATTGGGGACGAGAAGGAGCAGAGGCCGGAGAACCACCCAGATCTGCAGACATACGGCGAGTGACGGGTCTAACGTTCGTGGCAGGAGCGGGAGACGGAGAAGCTTTCTCGGAAGCAGTCTCTGAATTAATAACAACATCTTTGGGTTTCTCCTTGAGCGTAGTTTGATCTACTAACCTCTTGAGAGAAGAAGTGAGACTAGGATTCGCGAATTTGAGTGAAGAAGATGGCTGTTGTCGAGAAGATCTGGAGACGATGTTGGTACAATCGGCAAGCGGTTTCCTCTGTATACGTCCTCCGACGGAGCGAGGAGCTTCCGATATTTTACCCGGTGATCTTCGCGTCGGAATATTCATCAGAGAGGTCTTTGGGGGGAGAAGATTCTACACTCGTCGTTGGCGGGAAGGTAGAAAGGTCTAAAACGAAAAGGAGAAGAAGAGTTCTGAAGAAGGTTCGATCGATTGAGAGCTTAATGTCAGGGGATTGATTTAAGAGAAAGCCCAAATTGGGAAAGTGTCATTTGGGCCCTTGTTGTTTTTTGGATCGTATTATAGTAATAATTAATTTTCTACCTTTTTGTAAACTTTATGAAGTGTAAGGATCGACAATTATTTTCTAATAAATGCTTTTCTTTTTGTAAGGATAAATATAAAACTTAAATGTTTTTTTAAAAAATAGGATGAAATTAAAATTTAAAAGAAAAATGGGACAGAGGATAGTTGTTTTTTTTTTTAAAGTGGGAGGAGAGTAGTACAGCAATACAGCCCATATTTTAGGTATCTTTTGCATCGTATCATTTCTCTCCTTTAAAGCTTTTTGAGGTGTTGAGATGATAAACACATTATGAGAATTTAAAAAAAAAAAAAAAAATGGGGCAGATTTTAAATCAATGGATCAAAAGACACTTGCGTGTTGTTGACCAATCCAAAAAGGAATTGCAACTTTAGGTGATGTGATCTTTGAAGCCAAGTAGACAAAGTATATAATTTAGCATAGTAAAATATGCAAGTAACTTTAATAACGATTGAGCATTGAGGCCAACGAGTTTGATCATGAGGAATGTAGTATCGCGTTGTGCTGTGTCGTGTTGCTGCTTGATGGTATATAAATAAATAATTATCTTGTATTTCGAGTCATATGATGAGAGTTAATTCTGTTGGAACACGAAGATTGCGTTCGTAACCAAATGAGTACAAATCCATATATCGGTTTGATAGAGGTGTTTCGAGAGTGTCAGCTGTGAACGAGTGCCATATTTCAAAGCTAAACACTTTGTTAGAAGATATATGCTGATATATATGTGTTTTGATGGGTGTCGCATAGGAAGCACGATGGAAAAACTTATCATTATATTTCAACCATAACAGCATTATGTCTCTCGTGGCGGATCCAGCCAAAATTTTGATGGGGTGCAAAAAGAACAAAAGCTTATTATAGATGGGATTTGAACTGCTTACCTTTTAATCTAAGTGGTGCACCTATTACCACTAGACCACTATAGCTAGCAAGTTTAATAGAAAATCAAATATTTTTTATATTTGATCTGGTGCAACTGCATCCCTCTCAACCAACCTAGATCCGCCCCTACTATCTCACAGCCACCCAAGAGACAAAAACATGTATGGGGATCCTTACAAGAAACCACATTAATTGAGTCTTACTCGAGTAGGATTTTGAATTTTACATGCTACTCTTTAGAATAATCAACAAATAAAAAATCAGTATAAAAATAGTTTTATATAAGTTCATAGTCAAATATACTAATCTAATAAAAGTTAACTTTGAATAACCTCCATATAAAGATGTAAATTTTTTAAGTACTTGGTACTGCAAACAAAACATGTGTAGTACAAGAAAACCTAATCTAAAATCATTTGTACTTGTACTTTCTGTTAGTGGGTTTCAAAGTTGGTCAGCTTTTTTTCCACATCAGGTATAACAAACCTTCCTAAACCTTTTATATTCTATTGGGAATATGGTAAATGCACTAATTCACAACGCTCTCGTTTCCTTTACGCTAACTCCTCCGAATCTTTCTTTTTTTTTGCTTTTGCGTTACTATAAATAATCAACAAGACACCATTTCTTTTCATTCAACAAAAAAACATCTCATTCTCTAATCCGGATCATCCTTCTCAAAGCTTAATCGTTTCGTTTCATCTCATTCTAGCCATGGCTCCGGTAATTTTTTTTTTTACTTTCTTCTCCCTTTTTTGGGTTTACGTCTGTTTCTTGACCATAAAACGTTGGAACAATGTTTTCTTTTAGAGAGAATGATTTGGTTTTTGTGTGTGTGTGTGTTCATTTCCAAAAGATGCTAACAATTGCTCCAAGATTCAGGGCGGTGTTATTGGTCGATTAATCGGTTTTAAGCATCCGGTTAATATGACAATTATAAAATTGCACAAAAGGAAAAAAAAAGAATGAGATTAATTGATTGGTCTAGGTTCTATCAGCTGTATTTAGAATGTCCTACCGTCATTTTAAAATATTGATTAAAAAGTTTCCGTCCTTTCTTTCCTTTGAGTTGGCTGTGATAATTAATCTTGAACGCAAACGATAATTGTTCATTACTCATTAGTGTGATAATAAATGCAGACCGTTGTCCTCAAAGTTGGTATGTCATGCCAAGGCTGCGTTGGTGCCGTCAATAGAGTCTTGGGCAAAATGGAAGGTTTGCATGTTTCTCTAATCTTTTTTTTTTGTTCAATGTGTTTCAATTACTTTTTATAAATTAATCCTTCATTTATATATATGCCTAGTAAGTCGTTGACTCTAGACTTTATAAAATTATTTCAGGGGTTGAGTCATTTGACATTGATATCAAGGAGCAAAAGGTGACAGTGAAAGGTAATGTTGAGCCTGAAGCAGTTTTCCAAACAGTTTCAAAGACCGGAAAGAAGACTTCTTTCTGGCCGGTGGAGGCTGAGGTTGAGCCAAAAGCCGAAGCTGAGCCAAAGGCCGAGGCTGTGACTGCGACTAAAACCGAGGCTGAGACTAAGACTGAGGCTAAGGTTGATGTTGAATCAAAATTGGCAGAAGCCGAGACTAAGCCATCACAAGTTTAAGTATACTAAAGATGAAAAAGAAGGCTAATCTACCTTTAAAACGCTTCTTTATCTTTTGTTTGTGTGTGTTCTTGTAAGAGCTGCTTTCTCTAAATACCTAATATTTTTATGTACACCTTTTTCAACCTTTGATAAGAAGATGTTGGACCCATGTTGGTCCGACTTTCTTTTATTATAAGTTTTACGTGTTTAAACTTGAAAGGAATCAACTAATTCGGCCAAAAGAAAATAACTAATTAAATACTGTGAAATTCTCAAATTTACTTGTTATAAAACTTAATCCATACCATTCAGTCATCTGTCTGAATATATACATAAAAAATGAGAGCCGGCCTGAAGAATTAGGAATCCCCAAGCAAAAGTTGTTTTTCTTTTTTTTTTGTGAAAGACAAGCAAAAGTTGGTTTCTCGTCGATTAATATATATTTGTAAGAAGTTGGGCATTAAGTTGGTTAAAACTCACTTTCCATTGGTACTATATAAGCCCAAAGCCAAGGATATAAAATACATTACATATTGCATATGATTTTAAACTATATTGTTTTTGGTAAGAAATAGTGTAATAACACACACAAATAGATAGTGGTATCGCTCTTGGAAAAATGATAGCGAGATAATGGTATATACCGATCCATTCACCAATATTGTACCACTTCTGTTGAATCTTTTTCTTTTCCTGCTCATTCGATGTATAACCATTTAAATGATACATTTCTTACCGATATGGTGAAGAGGTTTGTCAAAGAATTCTGATAACTAGTTTCCTAGCTTAAAATAAAATATATGTGAATCTGATTAGGTCTAAGAACTTCTATGTATGTAACGGAAACGCAAAATTTGACGATTTTTCTTCAAATAATTCTTTTTTGACGATTTTGATTTTATATATCTTTGATCATGCATGTGATTAAAAAACAACCCAAGTCTTTTTGCATACCTTTTATCGTTCTTCATTATCGAAATACTAATCTAGATAATATCTATATATATTTGGGGGGGG
>NC_025690.1:17252578-17269225 GCF_000633955.1 Camelina sativa | reverse complement strand
ATATTCGTATATATCATGTCGATGAATGGTGCGACGTGCTTACACTATACATATTTGCTGTTGAAAGGTTGGCAAGTCCTTTTCTTTTTTTTTCTTTTGTTCCCAACTTTTTACGTCTTTTAGCTTTTGAAGCTATCCGTAGTATCTCAAATCTCTATATTCTTATGTCCTCTCTAATCAATTGTTCATGAGTTAATTTTACTAATTATGTACGTTTAACAAATCGATCATGTACATGCGAAGCATATACAGTCAGCATATAATAGATCAACCACTAAATAATAGATAAATCCGATAATTATTATTTAGTGATTTATCTTAATAAATCATTATCCATATCAATTATTAATACATATATAATATCACATGAAGGTTCCAAGTTCCAACCATACAATACAACTGCATGCCCCCAAAAGATTCCTTCATGACTTAAATCATTTCATTTGCGTTGTTTAGTTTGTTAAATTATGCTCAACAACTCTTTCCGGAAACAATCATGTAGCTGAGTTGATTATTAACGAAAACTATAATAAAAAAATGTTTTCAAGAACGTAACCATCTCTAACCAACAACAACTCTTGAACAATACTTTTAACAGCTTGCGTTCGAAGCAAGAAACTGCTCCCCCTCCATCATCTCCCTATATTGATCTTCTTCATATGCTCAAGTTTACTTCATAAAAATTGGGAGATAGACAAATAGAGAAGAGGTAACTACAAACTAAGAAAATTCAATGGATTGCTCAATCTGCACCACAATGCCAACTATTTTAAGACCACCAAGGAACACAATATGTGGATCGTGCTACGAAGGGGCTAAAACCACTATCGCGCTGCTCAAAGAGCTTGAGGGCTCGAAAGAAGATCATGACAAATCGACCCATGAGTCTACCGTCAAGAATGGCTCATCTCTTTCTTCTTCTCCTTTGTTTTCTTGTGAGGTAAGCTCCTTATATATGTTTGTTAAGTTTTCAATTTTTGATTATATATATCAAAATACATCAATATATCGACTTTATATGAGTTTTCTATTAAATATTTGTTCGAGAATTCCAGCCACAACCACTAGAGAAGGTGATCAAATGGATGAAAAACATGAAAGAAACCGACGAAGAACAGAAGAAAAGGATAGTCTTCTTGAGCAGCTTTGTTACGGGTTTCAAAGAACAGCTTCATGCTGACATTCTTCTAAAAGCGGGCGATGATGGCCCTCCAGTTCTTGCACATAGAGCTTTGCTGGTAATTCCATTGATCCTTTTTACTTATTTTTGTGGCATTGATTAGTTTTTTCCTATTATATTTATATGTTATACTAATAGCTAGTGTGTTGACAATCAAATGAAATTAAAATTTATATATAAAAAATGAAAAAACCCATAATTTATAATCAAAATTCAATATACCGTTGATAATTAATATTTTACATCAACCATAAAAACAACCATACTATATATACTTTGTTAATTAAAAAAAGACTTGGGTGTTTTCAATATATAGGCTTCAAAATCCGAGATCTTCAAGAACTTTCTAGACTCAGACGGATGCAAAAGTGCTCCAGAAGACGCCATAACGCTCCAAGAACTTAACTCGGAGCAACTTCAAGCTCTCTTGGAGTTTCTATACACCGGCACATTGGCTTCAGACAAGTTGGAGAAACATGTCTATGCCTTGTTTGTTGCGGCAGATAAGTACATGATTCATTACTTGCAAGAGTTGTGCGAGCAACATATGTTGAGTTCCTTGAACGTCTCTAGCGTTCTCGACGTTCTTGATGTCTCGGATCTTGGTTCGAGCAAGACGCTGAAGGAGGCTTGTATAGGATTCGTGGTGCGGAACATGGAAGACGTCGTTTTCTCGGATAAGTACGAAGCTTTCTCTCAGAAAAACCAGCATCTATGTGTGCAGATCACAAGAGCGTTCTTGATGGAAACGAGAAGCAAGAGAAGTGAGTAATTAAACTAGTAGTGAGCTATCAGTGTATATTTTGTATGGTTTTATGTAATAGCTGTTTAATTAATTGATCTGATTCAAAGCTCCAGTCCAGACCAATTTTACGAAGGAAAACTATGTTTTACAAATGGCCCATATTCAAAGCCCACTAATAATGCAAAATAAGCTCATTAACCAGCAACAAGGACCGATTAAACGTTAATTAACCTAGCCAAGGGTTTTGAAATCGAATCGACGAAAGGACAAGAGAGAACAGCTAGAGTTGAAAAATCGAAGATGAGATCAAGAGAGGATCTTCTTTGCTTTTGAGCTGATCAAAGTAAACAGAGAATAGGAATGGTGTCCTTTTGAATCTCCAAGCTATACAAGTTTTCGCATATTAGTGATGAATTAATTATTTTTGGTGCCACGAAAATTACTTGAGAAATTTGAATAATCAGAGAGACATACAATTGATTTTTTCTCTTTCCGTAATCATATGTATGACTAAGATCCCTTTTAAGGTCAAACAAAATTATAAATATCTATAGATACGAATGAATACTTTTATTTGGATCATGCATGGCTATCACTCCAGGTCCTGATCGCTTCTGCCACTGCCTGTCTCACTGCTTCAGCATCCATGCTGTCTCCATCATCATTCTGTAAATATGTATCCAATAAAAAGTAAAATAAATATCCTTACATTCGTTAGTATTTATTATTATATTATATAATGATGGTGATGAAGAAGAACTGTGTTTACATGTGATGAACCAATGGCATGCAAGCTAAATGTGTCTGTACATGAAGCCCTAGCTTCAACAACATCAAGTCCAAGATCTTCAAAGGTTTCAAGAACACAAACCAACATGCCTTCCTCATTCTTCCCTGACATTACCTTTATCATGAACCCTTTCTCTAGGGTTTCCACTGTAACCTACCAATATACAATAACCCAAAAATTATTAGTCAATGGTTCTTAATATAAATGAAATCAATGTATACTTTATATGTTTATACCGTAGGATTTGAGTCGGATGGGTCGCAGAATGATTGCTCAGACATGTTCTGATCATTGTTGAGTTTTTGGACTTTTTGCTTAAGCTTTTTGATATAGTTTGATGCATCCACTATGATCGATGTTTCACTCTCCTGCAAAACATGCGTTGCATATATATCAGCGATACTGCTCAGTTTAAATAATCAAAATGACAAGTTTAGTCCCTTTTCTCGATGATGCTCTGCCCCTTAATTTATGTATCTTTGTTAGAAAAATATATTCAATATGATTAGGAGTGAACCAAGTAATATATATATTTGTTGATCGGAGAAGTAAAATTGAACATAATAAGAAATTTTTTAAAACATAGATGTTTCATATATAGTTTTTTTTTTACTTTTTCTCAAAGAAGTATACTTAGAATTAGTGAAGTATATATCACAAATCGACTAGCTAGTCAAAATTTAGTGTTTCTTGATACTCGTAAAAGCAGAGTTTCAATACATATATATATATATATATTTATATAATTAAATATTCATATGACAAAGATGTATATATTTAGAAATATATGAACGGAGTAAAGTTTGATTTTTTTTTTTTTGAACAAACAAGTTTGATCTCTCTAATGAATGAAAAGAAAGATAGAGATCACCTAAGGAGATATATGTGGACATATATGAATATGTATGTTCATCTAATGAAATATACACATAAATATAGTAAATATATAAATAGTAGGACTGGAATTTAATTTATGATCATAGAAGAATCGAATTATGTCGGGATAAAAAAAAAGGAAAAAAGGTAAGAATTAAAATAGAATGGTGGAATCTGATTACAGCATGAGAATTAGTGATTGAACGAAGCAAATGAAACTTCTCACGAAGAGAGGAGCCTCTCTTGTGTTCCCTCGAAACCATTCTTATATGCTTTAATTGGCTTTTCCTTCTCAATTCCTCTCCGGTTCTCGTCTATATATATAGAGAAAGTGTATATGAGTGAGAATGATGATGTAGAGATGTGAGTTTCTTCAAAGTGTATAAAGATCCTCTCTCGTCTCTCACATGTCTACCGTGTAGTCTCTATTTATCGCTACAATATATGATATATACGGACAAATTCGATTGGTATCTCGTGAATTACTTGCTTGCATCTATGTTTAAATTACACGATATTCCACATATTTATAATATATTATATATTATATATATTATACGTGAGAATATTACTGCATTAATTTAATATATTTTACTCTTAAAAAAAAACTTAACTAATGTAAATTTAATATACATGTAAATTGGTATATGCACAGGATAACTTAAGTTGCAAGAATATCCGACAATTAGTCTCAAGATAGGCGTGGATTTTGGTTCAGAATCTCTCGATAATCAATAACAAAACTAAATAACAGTAAAGTCATAATTTCTAAGATAAATACAACTACGTAGTGAAGATTCAAATGCATGTTCATGTTATTCCTCTTTTCGATTGAGAATTGATTCTTGTGCTTATCATGATCTACATTATTGTGCCGTAATTAGTCATGACCAATTCTCTTCAAAGGCATATATACATGTGTGCGCAACTGCGCATGAGTGATTCTTGAGTGTACATATAGTATTTGGAGAAACGAGGAGATCGGCTAGAACTTAAATAGTAATCATATGAGCTCGTGATGGAGGAAGAAATAATATGAGAAATGTTTGTACATATATTATATATATATACTAAATAATTATTAAAATAGGAGCATCGAAAGAAGTTAAAGAAGAGGATAAAAGCAAACAGAAGAATGTTAGTTGTGATATTGGAATGCCTCCAAACACTCCTCACGGGGATCTTATGAATACCCTTCTCTCTCTCTCTTCACCTATCCACTATCTTCTTGAATATATATATATATATATATATATATATATATATATTCATATGTACCTTTATATATGTGCATGCATTTGCATATATACATTCCATTTGTTTTCCTTTCTTTTTATAAACGGTCTGTTGGATCATAATCTTATCTGATAGATGTCTTCTTTTTTGTCACATTGATTTTATTTGAGTACAAATCAATTATTCAAAACGTCGAAATTTAAAACGTAGATTAGAATACTTCTAAGAGTTGGACATTTTTGGGGGTTAATGACTTAATGGGTAATAGCATTGCAAACATTAGTTTCACAACTAAGCTAATTAAGGGAACCATTGATTTAATTCATTCAATATAAACCTCTTTGATAAAAACAAAACCAAATTAAAGTTACACAAGAGTATGCAATATTGTGATGACTGATGAGTATATAAGTAAGGGTATAAAATGGTCTATATTCTACAAGGACATATAAGTACCCATAACCCATCAATTCACGTGTGCCGGTGAATCATCACCACACAAAAAAAAAAACACTGATCTACACAATAGGGAAGCTCATTCTTGTCACATATAGACTCATAGATATCCCTACCATTTCTCATATTCTTCTACTTTTACAGACTGTTTTCTCCTAATTGATTAATTTTTTGATTAGAAACGATGATATTTAGGGTTTCAATTGCTCGGGATTTGTCAAAGAAAATTGCACTCACGTGATTTGCACTTCGGGAAGTACACTCACATGCAAAAATTCACGATGTAAAATGAAAAACAAAACCTATTAATCTCTAAAGTTAAGAAGTAAATGGTGTTGTTGTCATGGAGAGTAGAGAGAAAGGGACGTGAGCGAGAGAGTTTGGACATTAAAAAGTTCATATGCAAAGGAGTTTTTGTCTCTTCCCTTATATTCTACTAGAAATATATTTTTGTACTGCTGCATATTATTCGCGTTTTACTTCGGCTTTGATAGAAGTGGCTATGTGTCCGTCGACCACACGTTATTGTAATTACAAGATTGAATTTGCATCGTTTGAAAATATAATAGTCAAGTTTTTTTGGGTTAGTAAAACAAATAGGGTTTTCTTTATAGAGGGTTAGTTTTGATTTTTGACGGTTACAAAATAAGTCGATTTTACTTTATAAGTTACAACTATTATAGACGACAAAAATATACAACTATAATGTGTCACACTACACTATAATTAATTAATAATTAATCAAGATGACATCAGTCGGTATATATACTCATCGTCTAGAAAAATTGTAAGAATAGAACAATATGCATATATACTTTTCTAAACAAATGAACACATAGGAAAAAAATGTCACATAATATTAAAAGTGATATAATTGACCAAAATTGCATAGTTTTAAAAGAGTATCATACCATTTCTTTAGAAAATTTTATGCACGACCATGTATGTATTATCTACAAACCGATTATACTAAAAGGGTAATGACATCACCCTCCCAAAAAGGCTTCGTTAGCAGTCAAATTGGTTACTAAAAAAAAAAACCGGGTTAAAAGTGACCAACTATCAGAATTAATAGACTATTTCATTTCTTCATATATTATTGTTATGTATCCATCCTTCGATTTTTATTATATAATAAGTATATAAAAACAAAATATAAAAAATGTAAGAAGGTCTCGTGTTCGTGACAGCTCTATATCCTTTGTCTTCTCCCCATATGTATCGTATTCCCTTGTCCGAATCAAATATCATTCCATGACACACCTAACTGCACATTTTGATAATTTTATGATTACAACAAAAACTGAAAAATCTTGTGACCGAAGTAAAAAACAAGAAAAAAAAAAACTGGAAAATCCAAAACTGCAGAGGCTACTACACAAATACCACGTGTGAAGAGATCATTAGAAGGCTTCCATTGTATTAGGGAAAAGATTCATGCATCTAACTTCGGTAATTTTATCAGTTTACTGTATATTATATGTTAAACGTACGGTGTTAATCCACATAAATATATTCTTGGCTTGCTGCATTGTCCATGTCTCTCTCGTTTACATGGTAATTAAAAGACAACTCATTAGTTAAAAAAACTCCAAAGAGATGTGAATTAGCGCATATGGACTGGTAATTGAAGTTTTAGAAAGGATCAAAAGGACAAAAATAAAAATGAAACATATCTTAACAAGAATGTACAAAAACAAAACCCATACCATCTGCCCCACTCTCTTGTTCTAAGTGACAAAATTATCATAGAGAATTAGGTCACGGGGGTGGCTTTTGGCTATCAAACATCACTCCTTGTTTTCAAATTGATATATTATATTTTTTTTCGCGTACCATATATATATATATATATATATATATATATTACATTATTACATGCCTGACGAAATTAAATATAGAAATATAAATTCTATTTTTAGTTTTTATTAGTATTTTGGGTTACATGGTGTTTTTAATTTTTAAGACAGTACGTCTTTAAACAATCATTATGAATTCCTTTACCAACAAATATCTCGTATCATAGAAAAAAAAACTAACACATGGATCCATAAAAGTTTCAATATGCAAGCATAAAAGAAGCCCATTAAATATGTTATAGGCTCCTTTAGGCCCAATTGTTTCTCTCTAGCCTTTAGCACCGCCGAGAGAGAGTGAAGAGCTCATCGAAGATGGTCTAAACGTCAATGAAACACCTGATGCTTTCGAGTTACATAAGTGAGAGCAACAACGATACAGACGCAATCAGAAGAAGACGAAGAAGGTTTCGAGCATTGACAAGTCATGCGGATTCTTGCTGCTCACCTAGCTAATGTAATTTCCCCAAATTGTTCGTTTAAAGTTCCTCTCTTTTACCATTGTCTAAGCGTTTCTGTGCCTTTCTCGTCATCAATGGTTTAATGGGTCGGTCGTCACCGATTCGGTCTCTAATCTGAAGTCAACTTTTGCAGCATTTTCGCAGAGGAAGAAACGCGTATCATCCTCGATCTCGGAATTATTCCTCGGTGAACAAGAAAGGTGCCTCCTTTTCCCTTCTCTCCATGCTTCAATCAAGTGTAATAGTATGTGAAGAGATCGACTCGTGAGCTTAAATTTAGAGTAGAATAAGACCAGACTGTAGTAATTTTGATTTTGAAATCTGAGTAGATTTTTGCTCAGTAGTTGTAATTGAAGTCTATTCTCACTTCACACTAGTGATGATGAGATGAGACTGGTTGCTTTGTTTGATTCATTTGATGAGAGCTTTTTTTGGGTTCAGTAGTTGTAATTGAAGTCCAAAAGTGGTTGCTTTGTTTGATGCATTTGTAGTTTAATCCTTTAGATACAATGATAAAGACTAGATCATAAGAGTATAGGAGTTTCCTGAAGAGTGTGAACTGGACCCAACAGACAAGTAAAGGGACTTTAGATTTTAGTGTTTTGATGTCCTTAACTTTTCTTGTCACTATTTACTCCATAGTTTTGATGAATTCGTAGTTTACTCTTAGATTCAATGATGAGGGAAAGATCCATAAGAGTAGAAGAGAGTTTGGAATTAGACTCAGCAAATAAGAAAGAAAAAGACCTTGAGATTTGTGTGTTGTTGTTGATTTTCTTGGCTTTGCTTCTCCATTTTGTAGATGACCTTACATTGGAGGAAGAAGCTGAGAGGAAAATAGGCTGGTGTCTCAAAATTTTCTTTGCTGGGACAGCCACGTATATTGGATACCAGTTTTTCCCTTACTTGGGTATGTGAATATCTAGTTTGGAACAGCTTTGTTACTTCTTTTAATCGTGAATCGTTGTTGTATGTTTAACTTTACTGACTGGCACTTACTGTCTTAGGTGATAACTTGATTCAGCAATCCATATCGCTTTTACATGTGAAGGATCCCTTGTTTAAGAGAATGGGAGCTTCTAGGCTTTCCCGTTTCGCCATTGATGGTAAGCTCTCTCTCTAACTCGAATTACTCTCTGATTGTTTGCTGAAAAGAGAAAGGATTGATCTATACTTATTTGGTCTCACCAGTGGTTGAACTTGTTTCTGGGTAATGTATTGTAATGATTTGGTTTGGGTCTATAAAGATGAAAGGAGAATGAAGGTTGTAGAGATGGGTGGGGCTCAAGAGCTTCTACATATGTTGGGAAGTGCTAAAGATGACAAGACAAGGAAAGAAGCTCTCAAGGCGCTTGCTGCTCTCTCTAAATCAGGCAAGTCTTGTTTTAAACACGTTCTTTTGTGATTCTTCTACTTATGCAATTTCATCGATTCATTGGATATAAGAACCTCAGGATTGCTCTTGCTCCTTTAAATGTCCTCTTGAGCATGCTTATTTCCCCAAATGCATCTGAATTTTCAACCCTCCTTGACTACAGATGAAGCTGCCAAGTTCCTGGACTCTAATGGAGCACTCTCTATTGTCAAATCGACTCCAGATTCCTTGGAAGATTCAGACATTTCAACATACAAGTCAAACATACTTGAGAAGCTAGATGATAAAAACCTCACTGTGTCTCCCAAGTAAGATATTCTTTTGAAAAAAAGGATCACAAGTCTAGGTATCTCCATAGACCATAGTGCTAAGCTTTAGAACTGTATAATTTTGTTTTCCTTTTTTCCATCTTATAGAACTCTTCATTTTGTTGTTGTTCCGGATGAAAGAAATACAGAGTCTGATTCAGACAAATCAAGCTTCAATTCTCAATACTCAATAATGTCTGATTCATATGTTCTTTGTTATGAATGGAATGCAAGAAGATAAGTTTTAAAGAATTGTAACAATTTATCTTTCCCTGATTCATTAGGTTCCTTAATTAAATATATCTGTGAGGAGAAGAGGTCACGTGGCTAGAAGAAAAAAAGGAAATTGGTTTTTGATTTGGAATTTATTTAATTATTATTACCATTTTAGTTAATCTATGATTCTATTGTAATCCTAATGAGAATAGGGAATTTACTTTTCTTATATATGTTAAGTCTTTTGCTGCAAGTACGTACATGCTCATTAGAAGAGCAGCAATTACCCACCGAGAAATAAACAAAGAATTGATTTCGACTTCGTCTTATTATTCTCAGAGCAATTCTTTTTTCTGTTTGTTTGATTCTTAATCACAAAACACCAAGAGGTTTTTGTTTTCTCGGAAGAGAGTAACGAGATTCGTGGAATTCGTTGGGGGGTTTCGATCTAGATTGCTATTTCGGTGGTGGTGACTTTTAATTTGGAGATTTAAGGAAAACATGGATCCCAACACAATGCAAGATTTGTTGGTAATGCGTCCTACTGCTGTTCCAACGAATGACAAAGCTGTTAGGGATCGCCTTAGACGACTTGGGAAGCCAATTACCCTGTTTGGAGAACAAGGAATGGAGAGAAGATCTAGGTTGAGTAACCTTATGGGTATGCTTACTGTGGAAAAACTACTTGAAACTCACGTCGAAGAAGAAGATGCGGCTCTAAAAGAGCAAGCGTATGATCAAGTACCTGTATACCCTTTTTTTACCGAGGGTCCAAAGGAACTGAGAGAGGCTAGAATAGAAATTGCCAAGTTTTCTATCAAGAGAGCAGCTGTCAGGAATCAGCGTGCAAAGCGGCAGAGGGATGAAGAGGCTAAGTTGGCTTTAAATCATGCTAGAGACATGGTCCTGGAGTGCAGTAATTTTGGAGAGGATCGTCCTCTTACCGGCTGTTCTTTCTCTCGCGATGGAAAGATACTTGCCACATGTTCTCTGAGTGGAGTTACTAATTTGTGGGAGATGCCTCAAGTTACAAACAAGATTGCTGTCTTGGAGGACAAAAAGGAACGTGCAACTGATGTAGTGTTCTCCCCTGTTGATGACTGTCTAGCAACTGCTTCTGCTGATCGAACTGCAAAGCTGTGGAAAACTGATGGAACACTAGTACGAACTTTTGAAGGTCATTTGGATCGTCTTGCACGCGTTGCCTTTCACCCATCAGGGAGATACCTAGGAACAACCAGCTTTGACAAAACATGGAGACTGTGGGATATAAACACAGGTGCAGAGCTGCTCTTGCAAGAAGGTCACAGTCACGGTGTCTGTGGAATTGCATTTCAACAAGATGGAGCATTAGCAGCTTCTTGTGGGCTTGATTCACTCGCACGGGTTTGGGATCTCCGCACTGGTAGGAGTATTCTTGTCTTCCAAGGAAAAACCAAACCTCTACTCTCAGTGAACTTCTCTCCTAATGGTTATCACTTGGCATCCGGTGGTGAGGATAATCAATGCCGTATTTGGGATCTAAGGATGAGAGAGTCATTGTACACTATAGCAGCTCATTCTAACCTTGTGTCTCAAGTGAAGTATGAACCACAAGCAGGTCACTTCTTGGCCACTGCCTCATACGACAAGAAAGTCAACATATGGTCGGGAAGAGATTTCTCGCTCGTTAAAAGCTTAGCAGGACATGAGTCAAAAGTCGCCTCTCTCGATATCACTCCAGATAGCTCGTGTATTGCAACTGTATCACATGACCGCACCATCAAGCTTTGGACGAGAAGTGGAAATGGCGAAGATGAATCATAAGTCTAGGTATCTCCATAGACCATAGTGGTAAGCTTTTGAAGAACTGTATCATTTTGTCTTTCTTTTTTCCATCTTATAGAACTCTTCATTTTTTTTGTTGTTCTGTAGGAAAGGAATACATAGTCTGATTCTTTTAAATTAAGCTTCAATTCTCAATACTCAATAATGTCTGATTCATATGTTCTTTGTTCATTCATAATGGTATGCAAGAAGATACGTTTTAAAGAATTGTAATAATTTTTATCTTTCCCTCATTTAAGTACATAGCAACAAATATTGCACTTCCTATAGCTATTACATTGCATTTCCTGAGAAAACCTATTTCACAAAAAAAAATATAAACATAAATGCTAGCAAAAGAAAGGGAAAGCTAATGATTTTACAGATTTCTTTGAAGTGATCATAGAGGGGGACTGTTTGCAAAAAAAATTCCGACGGTTAGTTTGCTGCAAGGCTGTATAAATTTGTCCAAATAGCAATAATGCTAGTAGCAACTGCAAGCACAAGCATTATCGCAGCTACGAGCTTCTCTCTAGAAGTCGATACACCATGGACATTCCTACCATTTCAAAATCATAAAACAAGTTAAATAAGGATTTTGCAGGAAATTTCATCTAATAAAGGTATAGACGTATAGTAAAGATGACAGAGCTGATGCACCTTAGAACAATGGCGGCTGGGAATATAAATCCTATTGAAACAGTGGTGGTTGATCCCAAGAACTGAAAGAAGTACCAAATGTCCGGCACAGCGATTGCAGAGAAGAAACAACAAATCAGGAGAGCTAGAGTGAGTCCGACGAATCTTATTGAGTCATTTGCTAAGGAAGGCTTCTTGGGGAACAAGAGTTCATCGAGATTTGCTCTCAATGAGAAGTTCATGAGAGGAAAGACAAGCATGAGGTGAAGCGCGTAGCTGAGTCTGACAACATCATTGAGAAGAGAACCAATGGAAGAACCAGAGCTCTGGTCAAAGTTCACTAGAACATCTGACATGGTTGCATCTCCAAACAGAAGATACCCGAAGAGTCCAGTGGCGAAGTAGATGGCAGCGCACAAGATGACAGAGAACTTAGTTGCTGGGATCACATGTAATGGATCTTTTAGCTCGAATCCAATTGGATGAACTGCATTATTATTCATCACAACACCAAACTCAGAAACAGGACAAAAAAAAAAAAAAACAGAGAAGCAATAACCGATTGGGTGTAAGAGGCTGGGTCTTATACCATTGAAATGAAACGTGAAGGCTGTTACTATAACAGGGGAAGCTGTAAAGAGTTTCCAAAACGATCCTCCATTTTTCAACTCTGGGAATAGTCTTGTATTCTTCGTTTGCCCATTCACTAACGCCGAGATCGCCAGCACGGAGCTAATGACAACAAACAGAACCGCAAGAAGAAACGATACCGCAGAACTAAACGCTAGTCTTTCTACATAAACATTTACAAAAAACAATCAACAATCTCATAAACACGATTAACTTCTAGGTTTTAAAACAAAGAAACTTTACCAACACGTCTGCACAAGACCAATGGAAGCAAGACGAAGCAGTAGACAAACAACAAAGCGAATATTCTCGTGTTCCACCAGCAAGAACCAAACCATTCTTGCAAAACTCCAAGATGTTCAGATCCTCCATTTTCATTACCCGAAAGCACATCTCCTGAGAGAGAGAGAGAGAGAGAGGAGAGAGTAGACACACACACAAATCGAAACTCAGCAAATCTGTTGTTAAGCTCAAATAGTAGCAGAACTAAACCTCTAAACAAAAGTTAGATCCAGATGAGTCTTTACCTATAATAATGGAGATTACAATAATACAACCAAAAGTGGCAACCGTCGTAGCAACCTGTACAGCGACGGATCCTGTTTTGCCAAACGACTCTTTCATAGCTCCGGCGTACGTAGTTGATCCTCCGGCGAGTGTTGATTTCATGAGAAAGCCAGCAGAAACTGTGGAAAGCCAAGCAACGATCGTGATTATCGAAAACGCTGGGATGATTCCGAGAACCTTAAACGCCGCCGGCATTGACATTATTCCGGTTCCAATTATGCTCGTCGCCAAGTTAAAAACGATGCCTGACGTTGATGATCTATGCTTCTCAGACGAAGGCTCTTTTTGCTTAGGCAAGAGATGAGTTTCGATCTGTGGTGACATATTTTTACTAACTGCCGGAGAAACTTAAAAAAATTTGCCGGCGGGAAGAAGAAGCTTTCTTTTTTTGGGTTATGTGTAAACGGCTTCATATAGCCCACACGGGTATATACCCTGGGGGTATAATAATGGAAAGTACCGATATACCCTGGGGGTATTAGCCTTCACCGTTTGCCGTTTGGGGGTAACACAGGGAAAATGATTTTTGGCCATTGGGAAACCTGACAGGCTGGTCTAATTTATTTATTTAGGAATTAGGATCACCAAAAATGGTCTTCCGTCACGTTGTTGAAAAACGTATAAACTATAAACATTACACTAAAATAAGAAAGGTATACCTAAAATGTTCTTATTTAATAAACAAAACCATAGAACTATCCAACAAATACTGAAATATATATAACTGGTCCAACTCCAATCAATTTGCCACTTGGACCTCTTAAGAAGAATGCATCTAGATGAAAAAGTAGCCACAAGTGTTTTACCGTTTCTGGTCTCATTTTTTCTCAGTTTATACAGTCTATACTTTTTTAATTAAAGCATATACTAGTTAGTACTCCAAAACAAATGTTTAAAAAAAAGATCGTTGATATAATGAAATACACTATATTCATTGACGGCCTCAAAGATGGCTCACGTCACGTGTAATAATTAAACTTTAGAACAGACAGTCTCTTCGACACATTTCATCGAATGAAAACGAAAGGACGACGAATGTCGAATTCAAAACCTGATACACGAAAAACAAAATAGTACTACTACTAAGTTTCTTTTTCTATCAATTCATGTGATCTCCGATCTCTAACGCAGAGTAGAGTACCAAAGTTTAGTCAGTTCATATTTATCGAATTTGTTTCTATAATATATTAATATGGCTATTGTTAGTCTAGTTTCACTTGACATTGTTTTTAATTTCGTAAGTAAACAGAATACATGATTGCATCTGGTTCATTAAGTAGAAAGTATACAAAAAAAAAACGTTTTATATATTATCCCATTTATACTATATATTATACATGTTCAGTTAACTCTTTTTTTGCATGGAAAGGTTTATGTTTTATCATCTCCTGTAGATGAAAGAGCATCAAGAATTTCATCACCGGTGAACTCTTTGGTTAGAGCACTATTTATCTATGTAATCTGGTGATTACACTATCCGATCAGGCTACTGGCTCAGCATGCATAACCAAGACATGGTAATTGCACAGGATCAAATACCACACGGTTCGGTTTCCCTAAAAACAGAGTATGGAAACTGAAAATTTTACCTAATATTAAACATTTTCTTTGGTGAATGATGTCAAAAGTTTTACCTTCTATCACTCGACTTAATACTGGGAAGGAATCTTGATCCTGTCTGTCCCAGATGCTTTCAAAAAGATGAAACAATATAACATATTTTGTTCTACGGTAACTATGCTACAGAAGTATGGGATTTGTCCAACATTCCCATAACTATATTCGAAGCTTTGAACTACGACAGTGAGCAAATCCTGACAGCTTTTTTAGAGATGGAACATATGGATGATATGACAAAATTAGCTCCATTACAACCCTTGTGGACAATGTGGCATTTATGGAAATCTAGAAACAAATTTATTTTCAAAAACCACACAATCCCACCAAGGACGGTAGCTCTCCGAGTTAAAAGTGAGACTGAAGAATGGTATTATAACAATCTTCAACACAATGCAGTATTCTCGACTCATATACAAGATTCATCATTGTGGAGCAGACCATCACAATCAACAATAAAGTGTAATTACGATGCAGCTGAAAATTGAAACTGAAAATTTTGCCTAACATTAAACATTTTCTTTGGCGAATGATGTCAAAAGCTTTACCTTCTATCACTCGACTTAATACTTGGGGAAAGAATCTTGATCTTGTCTGCCCCAGATGCTTTCAAAAAGATGAAACAATATAACATATTTTGTTCTACTTTAACTATACTACAGAAGTATGGGATCTGTCCAACATTCCCATAACTATATTCGAAGCTTTGAACTACGACAGTGAGCAAATCCTGACAGCTTTTTTAGACATGGAACATATGGGTGGTATGACATAATTAGCTCCATTTCAACCCTTGTGGACAATGTGGCATTTGTGGAAATCTAGAAACAGATTTATTTTCGAAAACCACACAATCCCACCAAGGACGGTAGCTCTCCGAGTTAAAAGTGAGACTGAAGAATGGTATTATAACAATCTTCAACACAATGCAGTATTCTCGACTCATATACAAGATTCATCATTGTGGAGCAGACCATCACAATCAACAATAAAGTGTAATTACGATGCAGCTTTTGATAAATACACAAATCAAGCTACGGGGATGGATAGTTCGAGATACATATAGTGTTTCACAAGGTTGGGGGTCACAAAAACTAGGTTCTGCAACTTCCCCTCTCCAAGCGGAGGCAAAAACATTACTAACAGCCATGCAACAAGCCTGGATAAAAGGACATACATCTATTTGTTTTGAAGGAGATTGTCAATTACTTACAAAAATACTTCATAACAAACATTTTGATATCTCCATTGAAGGAATCATTCATGATATAAGATGGTGGCAGTCACGATTTCATTCTGTTGACTTTGTTTTTACTAAACGGTGTTGTAATACGGTAGCTCATTTGTTAGCAAAATTTAGATGTCTTAACTGTACTTTCTATTTTGAATGTTTTAGACCACCTGCTTGGCTAATTCATCCGATGTATGTAGACTATATTAATTCATCAATATAATTCACTTTTCAAAAAAGGCTAATAATTAGGTAAGGTTTCTGTATATTTCCAATTTAACTAACCAAAATAAAATACAATGCGCTCTATTTCTATATAAAAATTAAAATCCTAACTATTGATTTTCGAAGAAATTATTAAAGTTTCATCAAAAAGATGATAGCCAAAAAAACAAAAAAAAAAATAACAGATTTATTAGTCTATTAGCATATAAATATTACCTAGTGAGGGAAGCAACATGTAATATCACTTCGATTATTTCCTTTTATTTACCTATTGCTTGTATATGTATATTAATAAATAACTATATTTTTTTTTGTTAAAGATAATAAAATTAGATGTTAAAAAAAAAAAAAATCTAACATCAGCTGTTATTCGCTTTTGTATTCCCCAGCACTTTTTAATTTTTTTCTATCAAAAAAAAAAAAAAAAAAAAAA
>NC_025690.1:17231116-17252539 GCF_000633955.1 Camelina sativa | reverse complement strand
AAAAAAAAAAAAAAAAAAAAAACATCAGCTGTTATTATATCCTTCCAGATAACAACGTTACTACCCATAATTAGATAAACAACCGATTGGGCTAATTGGGGTTTTAAAAAAAACAAAGCTCATATTTGAAAGCCGATTTCGGCCCATCTGAATCGGTTGAAAAATCTTTTTTCCCCTACCGAAGCGTGTCTGATTTTTCGCACTCGATCGATTCATTCTCATATCTAATCGCAGCAAATCCCATCAAAGCAATCTCTCTTGAGGAAGAAAGAAGAAATTAATAAATTATTCGAAGAGCCAATCGGAGTCTGGGGAGGTAAAGGAATACATATCATTTTGTCTTTTTTTTTCCATCTTATATAACTCTTCAGTTTTTTTTTTGTTCTGGATGAAAGGAATAATGTCTGATTCATATGTTCTTTGTTCATTCATAATGGTATACAAGATACGTTTTTAAAGAATTGTAACAATTTTATCTTTCCCTGATTTAAGTACATAGCAACAAAATATTGCACTTCCTATAGCTATTACAATGCATTTCCTGACAAAACCTATTTCACAAAAAAAAATATAAATTTAAATGCTAGCAAAAGAAAGGGAAAGCTAATGATTTTACATATTTCTTTGAAGTGATCATAGAGGGGACTACTTGCAAAACTTTTTCCAACGATTAGTTTGCTGCAAGGCTGTATAAATTCGTCCAAATAGCAATAATGCTAGTAGCAACTGCAAGAACAAGCATTATCGCAGCTAGGAGCTTCTCTCTTGAAGTCGATACACCATGGACATTCCTGCCATTTCAAAATCAGAAAACAAGTTAAATTAAGGATTTTACAGGAAATGTCATCTGATGAGACAGAGCTGATGTACCTTAGAACAATGGCGGCTGGAAATATAAATGCTATTGAAACAGTGGTGGTTGATCCCAAAAACTGAAAGAAGTACCAAATGTCCGGCACAGCGATTGCAGACAAGAAACAGCAAATCAGGAGAGCCAGAGTGAGTCCTATGAATCTTTTTGAGTCCTTTGCCAAGCACGGCTTCTTTGGGAACAAGAGTTCATCGAGATTTGCTCTCAATGAGAAGTTCAAGAGAGGAAAGACAAGCATGAGGTGAAGCGCGTAGCTGAGTCTGACAACGTCATTGAGAAGAGAACCAATGGAAGAACCAGAGCTCTGGTCAAAGTTCACTAGAACATCTGACATGGTTGCATCTCCAAACAGAAGATACCCGAAGAGTCCAGTGGCGAAGTAGATGGCAGCGCACAAGATGACAGAGAACTTAGTTGCTGGTATCACATGTAATGGATCTTTGAGCTCAAATCCAATTGGATGAACTGCATATTCATCACAACACGAAACTCAGAAACAGGACTAAAAAACAGAGAATGGTGTAAAGAGATGGGTTTCTTACCATTGAAATGAAACGTGAAGGCTGTTACTATAACAGGGGAAGCTGTAAAGAGTTTCCAAAACGATCCTCCATTTTTCAACTCTGGCAATAGTCTTGTATTCTTCGTTTTCCCATTCACTAACGCCGAGATCGCTAGCACGGAGCTAATGACAACAAATAGAACAGCAAGCAGAAACGATACCGCAGAACTAAATGCCAGTCTTTCTACATAACCCATTTACAAAATAGAAAAAAACCAATCAACAATCTCATACAAATGCATAGTTTATAATTAAGATTTCTAAGAACACAAAGATCGATCATGAGAAACTTACCAACACGTCTACACAAGACCAAAGGAAGCAAGACGAAGCAGTAGATAAACAACAAAGCGAAGATTCTCGTGTTCCACCAGTAAGAACCAAACCATTCTTGCAAAACTCCAACATGCTCAGATCCATTATGGTCATTACCCGAAAGCACATCTCCTGAGAGAGAGAGATAAACATAACACAAATCTGTTGTTAAGCTCTCAGAACTAAACCTCAACACTAAAGTTAGATCCAGATGAGTCTTTACCTATAATAATGGAGAAGATGACCATACATCCAAAAGTAGCAACCATCGTAGCAATCTGTACAGCGACGGATCCTGTTTTCCCAAACGACTCTTTCATAACTCCGGCGTATGTAGTTGATTCTCCGGCGAGTGTTGATTTCATTATGAATCCAACAGAGATCGTTGAAAGCCAAGCTATGATCGCGATCATCAGAAACGCTGGGATGATTCCGAGAACTTTAAACGCCGCCGGCATTGACATTATTCCGGCTCCGATTATAGTCGTCGACACGTTGAAAACGACGCCGGAGGTAGATGATCCATTCTTCCCAGACGAAGACGACGAAGAAGAAGAAGGTTCTTGCTTTGGTAAGAGATGCGTTTTGATCTGTGGTGACATCTTTTTACTAACCGCCGGAGAAACTTAAAAAACTTTGCCGGCGGGAAGAAGAAGCTTTTTTTTGTTTTTGGGTTGTTGTGTGAGGAAACGGCTTCATATAGCCACACGGGTTGGAAAGTACAGATACACCCTGGGCGTATTTTGCCTTCATCGCTTGTCGTTTGGGGGTAAAATAGGGAAAAATGATAATTTGACCATTGGGAAACCTGACAGGCTGGTCTAATTATCATGTCAGTGAGATTAACCAAATGATCTTCCGTCACGTAGTTGAAAACGTATAAAAACTATAGAACAAATACGAATATATATGGGTCCAACTCTAATCAATGTGCCACTTGGAACTCTTCAAGATCAAGACGAATGCATCTAGACGACAAAATGGCTACGTACAAGTGTGTTTTACCGTTTCTGATCTCATTTTCTCAGTTTATATAATTTTTATTTAATTTAAGTACTTCTATATAGTAAGCTCCCAAAATAAGTCGTTTTAAAAGTTTCGGGGGTATAATCATTATCATTGTCGGCCTCGAAGATGGCTCTCACGTGTTCGTTATGTCGAATGCAGAAGAATTATTGAAAACGTGATACACGAAAAACTTACTCAAGTTTTGTTTTTATATGATCATCGTTCTCTAAGGCACAGTATCAAGTTAGTCCGTTCATACTTATTGAATTTGTTTCGATATACTCATATACACGAAATGATATTCCTAACAGCTCTTAAGAACATCATTAGTAGAGTATCTCTCTTAAGTTACTCTCAAATTAATTAAATAATAATTAAAGTAAAGCAACTCTAAAATTATTTTTTGCAAAATCATTCCTTTGCTAGAGAAGAACCCAAAGAAGGTTGCTCAATCTTTTAAATAATAATTTTTTAATTTATGTTTAGTAATTATCAAACTTTAATAATCTAAAATGACAAAACAGTTATTAAAAAATTTATATTACATAAAACTTTGGAATCTTAAACATATTTTACAATCTTTGGAATATTAAACATATTTTACAAAATTCAAAATAGTTCACATATATTACAAAATTTGAAGATGAATCTTGTATCAAATGCATTTTTCTCAATTTCTTTTATTAAGAGCTTTACCAAAAATGGTTTTTTCCCCTTAGCTCCAAAACCTCTGTTTTAGGAATAGACTGAAAATATAAATGGATTGGAGGAAGTATATATAGTTCAGTGAGGAATCATATGGAGGGGAGTTACAAGCTACGAAAGTGAATCCTCTGCCAACGACATTGCTGTTGTCTCAATTTCAGATTCGCTCTGTTCTTCATTAAGTTCTTTGCGTACTCTACTTCTTTCCAAAAAAATTTGTAGCGCCCTGGAATGCTGTAATTCATAACAAGAGTGAGTATTAGCAAATTACCAAAAGCCAAATTTCTACAAAACTAATAGCTAAGACACGCTATGGATCATAAGTTGTGTAATCAGGACTGTTAAAACATAATAGGCACAGAGACTAACTGAATCATCAGGGATTTATCAACTTAATTCCATCGAGAACAAAAAGTACTATCAGATAACACCAAATTTCTCAAGCACATCTTTTTCAGTTCTATCAAAGTCTATAAGGCAAAATGGTTGACTACTTGCAACTAATGCAAATCCATTTCAGCAGTATTATCTGAAGATTAATGATGTTTCAAAAGTATGCATAAAAGGATAGCTCGATAAAAGAATTCTCAGCAACACTGACTCTAGAGGCTAGAGCATGGCCCTTGGAAACATGCTTAGAGAAAAAGAGAGAATGAAAAGGTAATGACCTAGCTAGACGAGTGTAGAGTAATTGCTTAGACAATTCGTTGCACTTCTCAATATATGCAGGCTCTTGAATTTGCTTGTTCTGCTCCAACAATTGCTTGTAGTAGGAATTCTCATGCTTCAGAAATCAAATTCAAGCAAGAGAGATTAGCTCATCAATATGTACAATTCCAAAGTTTCTAAAGCAATCATATTCAAGTTCATGATTCATTACACACCTCCACGATAAAATATCCAATACCTAAAACAGAAATTGAAAATAATATTCTCAGAATCAAGTCATCCAAAAGCACAAGACTTTTAATATAATTCACACATGTCAAAGCTAAATAACTTCTTGCAACCAAATCCTTGAAGTAAGAAAAGAACAACTGCCACGAGAGAGAGAGAGAGAGATAACAAAACAAATCATAAAAGACCCATCACGAGAAACCCCTATAACCAATCGTTTACAGAAAACTAAATCAACGAAGAAACAAGAAGACTTAGGTCAAACCAAACAAACAATAATATCAAATCCCGAAACTCAAATTCACGAAAGACGAAGCAAAGTTACCATTTTTCCTCTGCTGATGATTCCTTCCTCTCTGCTCGCAATTCAACGAAGAAGGTGAAAGCTTTAGCCGGGATTTAAGTTAGGGTTACGCCTATTTTGGTTAGCCATCGCCTCCGGTGACCATGAACCTCCAGATTAATCCGGGAAATTCAACAAATTCGATGTGAATCGATTGATTTTCCCAAATTTCGCATGAATCGCATCTTCAATCGCCTTTTCGCACGAGAGAGAAGAAATACAAAGAGTCGGGAAGAATATTAGAAAATGGGAAAAAAAAATTATTTTTATATTTCTAGTGGAACCAATGGCCAAACGCCACGTCGCGTTTCTCAGGGTGTTGCTCGAATTGCTTTCAGAAGCAATGATACTCAGCTTCTTGGACTCAAAAATGGGTTTTAAATTGAGAAATTGAGGCCCAACACTGAGAGTAACTCAAAGAGTACTCCCAGTAAAGATGGTCTAATGTCTACATATATCCTTTAGAGTTTGGCAACGTTACTAATTTGTAATTCGATATAACTAACGATTGGGCTAACTTGGGCTTTTTTTAAACAAAGCCCAATATAAAACAACCAAATTCAGCCCGTTTAAATCGGTTGAAAAATCTTTTTTCCCCTACCGAACGAAGCGTGTCTGATTTTTCGCAGTCGATCGATTCTCACATCTCTCTAATCGCAGCAAATCTCCCAATCGAAGAAATCTCTCTTGAGGAAGAAAGGAGAAACATTCGAAGAAACAATCGGATTCTGGGGGGAGGTAAAGAAGTATACGATCGGAGGTTAACCGGAGCGAAATCCGAGTCGAGTTTCGTGAGGAAACAAAAAAAAAAAGAATATGGGAGATCATCTGGTGAGAGCGGAGGAATTCGAGAAGAAAGCTGAGAAGAAGCTCAACGGATGGGGAATATTTGGATCTAAGTATGAGGATGCTGCTGATCTGCTCGAGAAAGCAGCTAATTCCTATAAACTCGCCAAATCATGTAATTTCCAATTTCTGTTTGATTATTGTTTTCATCTGATTGGTTTTGTGGGTTTTGTTTTGTTTGTTGATGATGAGGAAGAAAAGTTGAAAAATTGAGGACGTTTGATCTTAGGTTCAATCAGTTGCGTTGATTCGTCTATATATGGTCATGTGAGAGATAAGAGTTAGTATCATTTAGGGTCGATTTTGATCTGTTAGAAATTTGTAATTGGTAATTGCATACGAGAATTGTTATCGAGATTCAACATTTAGATTTTTCTGTTTGGTTGAGTTTTAATATATAGGATTCATGTTTTTTTTTTTTTTCCTTCTAATGATTGTTCTACTCTCCTTGCTTGTTCAGGGGATCAAGCTGGAAAAGCTTATCTAAAACTTGCTGATTGTCACTTAAAGGTAAATTCTTTGGCAACACATATGTGATACTGGAAGATTGTGTGGATAATTTGATAACATTGATCTGCATTTACAGTCAGACAGCAAGCACGATGCTGCTAACGCTTATGCTGAGGCTGCTAAATGCTACAAGAAAGTTGACACAAATGGTATGTATAAAGCCTCTTTTGTAAATTTTGGCATCTCAGTAATACAAGAGTGATTATCATGCGTACTAATATTACCATGACCTTATATGCAGAGGCTGCATCTTGCCTAGAACGAGCAGTGAATATATTTTGTGAGATAGGGAGACTCAACATGGCTGCAAGATATTACAAGGTATCATGCGTCTCTTTTGAGCATTAATAAGATAGCTTTATTGGGCCACTTGTTCAGTATTGCCTCCATGGTTCCTGTTTCTTTATGCATGTTGGATCCAGTCTTATTTTGTTTCTTTTTTTTATACACTATAGTGAGTTTGGTACTGACTTTCTGTAATTGTACAAATAGGTACATTAATGGGTTTCTTGTTTTACTTTTGACAGGAAATTGCTGAGTATTATGAATCTGATCAGAAGTTAGAGCAGGCTATTGCTTACTTTGAAAAGGCAGCTGAATTCTTTCAAAATGAAGAAGTGACCACTTCTGCAAACCAGTGCAATCTAAAGGTTGCACAATATGCTGCCCAGCTGGAGCAGTAAGATTTTGGCACCTTACGCTTTTTTTTTTTTGTATAAACGTTTGCACCTTACGCTTTTTTTTTGCACCTTACGCTTTGTTTGAAATCATGGTGTTCTATATGCATAAACGTTTTCTCTACTTTGGGACGGATTGATTGTTAATGTGCTTTTTGTGTTCTTTGATAGATATGAGAAGGCAATCAAGATTTATGAAGAAATAGCACGCCATTCACTTAACAATAACTTACTTAAGTATTCAGTCAAGGGCTATCTTCTCACTGCTGGCATGTGTCACTTATGCAAAGCCGATGTTGTTTCCATCACTAATGCGCTGGAGAAATATCAGGTTTTTCTTCTTCCACAGCAAACACCCGTAACATCAGCATTCTGGTGTGGGCCTTTGAGTAACTATGACATGTTTTCTAACTTCTGCTTTCCTGCAGGATCTGGATCCGACTTTTTCGGGAACACGGGAATGCAAGTTCTTAGCGGTAAAGTTTAAACATTGTTTAAAAAAAAAAAAAGAGAGATAGTGGAGTAGCTTACATGAAGTATGATAAGTTTTGTACATTTATTCACATGATTAGGACCTTGCTTCTGCTATCGATGAAGAAGACATTGCAAAGTTCACAGACGTTGTCAAGGAATTTGATAGCATGACTCCGCTGGTAAGGGCAGTAAACCACGTACTATTGAATGTGATTATCTTTTTTAACTATGTCTGGTTCTTGATCATGGAACTGGTATCAAATGCAGGATTCATGGAAGACAACCATGTTGTTGAGGGTGAAGGAGAAGCTCAAGGCCAAGGAGCTGGAGGAGGATGACCTTACTTAAACATCTTTATCCAGTGCGTTGCGTTTTAGAGGTTTCCCGGTTTGTATTATCGCTATGATCGATACTTCATATCCGACACTTCTTTGATTTGATTGTGTCTGTCTGGTTTGAGTTTTAAAGGTTTCTTAAGAGGTTTGGTCAAAAATTGGGGCTTGTTGTTTGGTATTGAACGTCTACATTTGTTCTCTCTGTCTCATCACTTTCATTTATGGGAACTACTCAAGTCTGTTGAAGTTTTTTTTTTTTTAATTTTGGTTAAAGAGATTCTCCTTCTTTCAAAGGTTTGATGAATCGAGAGAGGTTTTAGGTCTTCGTAATTGTTACGTTTACATCTAATAAAATTGTGGGTTGTCTTCTTATTGCTCTTATCTTCAACTGCACAAAAAAANTATCGCTATGATCGATACTTCATATCCGACACTTCTTTGATTTGATTGTGTCTGTCTGGTTTGAGTTTTAAAGGTTTCTTAAGAGGTTTGGTCAAAAATTGGGGCTTGTTGTTTGGTATTGAACGTCTACATTTGTTCTCTCTGTCTCATCACTTTCATTTATGGGAACTACTCAAGTCTGTTGAAGTTTTTTTTTTTTTTTTTTTTTTAATTTTGGTTAAAAGAGATTCTCCTTCTTTCAAAGGTTTGATGAATCGAGAGAGGTTTGAGGTCTTCGTAATTGTTACGTTTACATCTAATAAAATTGTGGGTTGTCTTCTTATTGCTCTTATCTTTAACTGCACAAAAAAAAAAAAAAAGAAGGAAAAAAACAATTGGAATAGAAAGAAGTACATCATAATACAGAGAACTCAAATGAAGAACAATGAATTCAACAAACAACTTGTTACAAGAACGTTCATGAAACGGGATAACAACTTGTCAATATACTCCATAGAGAAGCTCCAGCTGAACAACGAGGAAAGATCAAGATAAATTGAATTGACCTTAATACCCTTAAGGATGTTCCCTTGAATTTTAACAAGTCGAAATAGAGAGGGGATATTTTGGTCAATGTAGATTGCTCAAAGCCCTTAATCGCCGAGAGAGAGAGAGAGCAGAGAGCAGAGAGCAGAGAGAGTCCGTCCCGATAAAACAAAACCCAGAACCAGAAGGCTTTCTTAAATCCGCAGCCGCAGCCGCAGCCAGCCACATCTCTAACCCTTTAAGGCTATGTCGTCCTCCGCTCAAACCATGTCTTCCTGGTTCAGTAAATTCTCCAGTAAGCTATGTATCTCTGTCATCTGATGATTCTGATCGATTTGTCGTAATAAAGTAATGGGATATTATTAGGTATTTCAAGTTGCTTAATATTTTTTTTTTTTTTGATGTTTCCTCTATCTCAGAAGCTGAGACAGGAGTCTTGTGGGATCTGGATGATTGCCCAATCCCTAGTGATCAAACACCTGCGTCGATCTCTGATAATATCAAATTAGCTCTCAAGAATAATGGTTACACTGGTAACGTTTCGATGGTTGCTTATTCCTCTTCTAGCGTGGAGCAGATCAATGAAGAAGAAGAGTTTGAATCTGCCGGCATCAAGCTTATCGAGCCAGGTTCTCTCACTAATGACTTCTTTCCTTTTTTATTTTTTTATTTTTTTTGTTTAAATTTGAAAACAAAACAAACCCCGTCGTCGTATTCGTTCAATTAAGTATTTCAATTAATTTTTTTTTCCAGATTCGAGGTCAAAACTGATTTCCATGTTTAAAGATATCCACATCTGGGGAATCACTCATTTGAATGATCCAACAAATTTGTTGATCATCTCCGACGACGACATCTCCCAAAATGAAGGTATCGTAGAAGCATTGGTGCGTTTGAGGAAAAGAGACAACAATATCCTCCTGTCTCACCCTCAAAACGCATCAGGTCTGCTGCTCTCTACTGCAACATCGGTTTGGCTTTGGAACAGCCTATCAACTGGAGGGAATCCTATCAACAAAACCGGAAGCACCTCTTGTCCTCGATGTGCCAAACGGCTTGCCAATAAGCTGAAGAAGAAACGTCCGATCAAGTAAGCAACATTTACCGTTTTAGCAATCAATTAACCTAATTTTACTGTTTTTGTTTGCTCTGTTTACCAGCAAACTCTCCGGCAAGTTTCTGGCGACTCTGTCTCGTAAAAGGAAGAAGACCGGCTATTAAAGAACAGTACTAGTAATGTTTTTTCTATTTTTAATTTTAGTATCACTTGTTTGAACAATATGCCCCTAGTTAAGTGATTCCTCTCGTCTCGTGGATATTGCTTCGTGTTTATAGTAATCTTTTGAATTAATGTTATTTTAATTAGCTTGCGCCAATTTGCTTATTACACAGCTCATTCATATTCATATGAGCACATATTTATTACACTACATCCTATGCCACTACAGGTATAAAAATATACCTATAAGCTCAGCGAAAGACATTATTGAATTGTATTCATGGTCAAATAGTTTTTGATCATTGATACTATTTTATTTATGTGTGCTAGTCGATATATATGGGGGACTTGGTAAAATTTTGGTTTGGAAATTTACAGTACAGTACTTTGTTAAGATGTGCCGCCAATTAGTAGGACTGTTCGGTTCGGTTTGGTTCAGAAATTTGGTATTTCAGGTTGTTCGGTTTGGGAAAATTAAAGAATTTCAAATTGAACCGAAATAATATTCAATCGGACTAGCAAGAAGGAAGGTTATATGAAACCTCTCTTTGGTGTTCGATATTTTTAGCGATTACTCAAATATCTAACATCAAAGAGTAGAGCAAATCCTGATCCTGAGGACTAGCCGTCATGACACTGCCAATAAGCTTGCTTGTATTGTATAATGTGTCCCTAGCTAGCTAGTTAAGTTAAGTTATCCCTCTCGTGTTTTTAAGTTCAAATTTATGTTTATTGCTCTATCTCTGACTGCACGTTTTAAGATTCCACATAACATGGAAAAAAATATTCTTTACATACAATACATATATATGTCTTGAAAAATGAATACGTTATCATGACACACCACATAGATTGTGAAAGGAACCACTAAGCAAAGAGATTGAGGACATATATATATATATATATACTAACACCAATTCTCGTTGTCATCGACCATAACAAGCAAAGCAATGATAAAAGCATAATCAACCTCTGGATTTACTCTCACCTTGAAATTATATTTCCCTTTGCAGAAACTTCCCCATGTAAACTTATGTGTCACCTGCAATATAAGGATTTTCAATTCTTCACCAATGTATAAAAATTGCCAAGATTATTGATAAGTATGGGGTTTTTAACTTTTACCCCTACCCCCGCGATGAGAGCATCCGATTTGAAAACTTTGAAAGATATATTGGAGTATCCTCCTGAAGCATGAAATTTGACGTCTTCTTGACATTGTTGTTATCAGGCAAGAAAACATCCACAGATGTTTTCAATGAAACCGCTTGAGATTGTTGTACCGTGAAGAGCAAGTCTTCTCTCTCTTTGCTCTCTCCTCTATGCACTTCCCACTTGTTCTTCAACGCAAGTCCCTAAACACACATGCACAATTTCAAAAAAAGAGTCTTTTCTTTTATTTATTTGTTGTTGTTGAAAGATATAAAATGTTTTGGTAACCTTCTGGCGCATTGTAAGGATGGTGAAACCGGCTGGATCACGCATAATTATTTTACGGTTAAACCCCCAAGCTTGTCCATCAATTTGTAGGAGCAGATTACCGCTTGGATCAAACACTTCGTAATGATCTTTAGAGAAATTCTGAACTTTCCTCTTTACCAATAGATCCATTGGGTATGGATTACAGAACTGATCGCTCACTACGCTTATCGCGGGATCTCCTACTTGCCATTCTGTTTTCTTATTCTTCGGCATTTTCCAATAATATCAAGAACAAGAAGAAGAAGAAGATTGCAAAAGATTATGAAAGGCTCTTGCTTTAGAGCCCTTGATAATCCTCCTAATGGTGAAGAATTATCAAAAACACCTTTTTCACATTTTCTTCAAAACTATATATCAACTAAAAATAAATTTGAAATTGCAAGATTGTTTTTTTTTTTTTTACTTCTCTGGTTATGAATCAGACTTTTATTCTCAACCATAGATTGTTAAACCCCCAAAATAAACTATGTCCCCTTATATTTAGAAACAAAACAACTAAGAGTACGTAGCTTCTGTTTCAAGGTACAAAGAGAGATTGTCTATTGCCAAAAAATACTTATCAATACATAATACATTTACAGAGTTCTCTTACAATTACAACAACAAATCACAGGTTCTTTACTTCACAATAATCATATCAAATAATATTGTTTTTCTTTGTTCTGTTTTGTATATAAAACTAAACATAGAAGGTGTATCTCATTAATTGCCTCCACGTTTGTTCTTTCTCCACTCCCATGGCTTCTCTGGATTAGAAGATGCCCACAAGCCAATTCTCTTTTGCCTAGCCTCGTTTTCCCACTGACAAAAAACACACACAAAAAAACCTTTAAACATCTCAAAGACTAATCCAAGAAGCTCGTTAATGTGATGCACAAAGGTTTACAGTTGTCTTACCTTTGCAAGCTCTGCACGCTTGTCATAGGCTACATAATGCCAAGCAAGACCTTTCTTTAGCATTACTTCCTGTACAAATTTTCCATTGCAGTATATATCTCCTACACATCTTCCATAGCGATCCTCTGTATAAACTAATACTTTCAAGCATTTCCCTTCAACCATCTTGAGTAGCTCATCATGCGCCTCTTTACCATAAGGCATTTTGCTCTCCGGTGAATCTATTCCGCTGTTTTGTTTTCATTCCTTTGTTCTTAAAACTCCATATATATATACATCTTTTGATTAAAAAGACCTTAATTAAAATGAGTTTATCTCATGAATGGAAGAGTGTTTTTACCTTAGTCTAATTCTGAACTTTTTAGCAAGCACTTCCTCATTTTTAAAACTTATCATCCTAAGCACAAGATAAATAAAAAAAGGTTCAGAAGGATTATGACTTACATAGCTCAATTTTGATTTGACTCTATGATCTTCTTGTGATAAGTGCATATCAAAATTAATGAGACAAACCTGTAACCAGAAGATATGATCTTCTTGTGAAGTGCATCTGCTTCAGTATAATTCCTCTTCTCACGCGCTTTGGCTCTTTTAACCGCTGCAATACTCACTTCCTTAGGAACAGAGGATGACACAAGCGGGTCTTTGCTACTCACATACACAGTAACGGTATCTCCATCTGACACAGATTTCGTATCCACCTTATTTCAGTTAAACAATTTCTTGATCAGCAACAACATTATCATCATATTCCCAAAACCTTTTAAAGATTCATAGAAAGTTTTTCTAACCGGAAGCGTATTGAGCTCAAACCGAACTCCTTTAGGTAAAGTCACAGGAGATTCATGAGTAGGGACCTCAACAAGATTGTGAGGCGAAGGCAGCCCATAGAAAGACAAAAATCCCTGTCAATGGCATTAACAAATGAACCATATCAATAATGTTATCCAAACTCGCTAACATAATCCGCAGCTTGAAATTAGTAAATTGTTAGTACCTCAACATCTGCTTTTTGATGGTTCTTTAGAGTAGCGATAACAAGCCTAGAGGCTTCCTCAGCAGTTTTAGGCCGAGGCTTAGCTTGCTTCCATGCCTCAAGTATTTTTCTATACCTTTTGTTTTGGAAGAAAAAGACAAATATTAAAACAATGTGAAAACATCAAATTAATCTTTAGAACCACAAGAGAGAAAGATATTGACGATGATCTGTGTATTGTTTCTTTACCAGTTTGCTTGTGCCTTTGAAGAAGACACAACGTAATTCCCAAGCTTTTCCGGAACCTAAAAAAATAAAATGAATGTTTAGATTATGATCAATCTCTAAAACAGAATTGTGGATGAATCTATTGGTTTACACAATTTAGAACTTAGAAGTGAGTTTTAAAACAGAGCTAAATATCAGATCAACGACTAGTAAGCTGGAGAATAAAAAAACGAAAATTTAGGAGAAATAGCAATGAAGATATATATATATATATATATAGATATAGACAGAGAGAGAGACCTGAGAAGTGGTTTCAAAGTTGAAGAGATCACGGGAAAGAGCTGAAACAGAGGCGGAGCCGCCATGAGGCTTATTGTCCGTCGTGGGATTCAGACATTTCCGGAGTAACCTAATCGCGTTACCCATTTCTTAGATTTGATCTTCAAGAAAAAGGAAAAAAAAAAAAAAGAATTTTGATCTTTCTCGTAGGAAAGTCTTTGATTCAGTTATATGGAGCAGAGAGATTGTTTATCAGACAAGCGAAATCTTACGTGGCAGTTTGTTATTGGATAAGAAGCTAATGTTATGAATTAATTGTATTTTTCCTTTTTTTTTTTTTAATGAAAGTATTAGGTGCCTTGTCGTAATCAGATTCCATTGGATTTGTCGATTTGAAGACTTTTTTTTGTTAAACTCACACAAGTCACTAGCTTGGGGTTTAAGCAATCTTAACGACTCATTTAGCTTTACTACTGCTCAAAATATCTCCTATATATGGCGATGCGATTACCACAAATTATTATAACGCGGAATTTTTTTTGGCTTCTACATCCTACTTCTTCAATTTACAGTATTCTTTTTTTTTTCTTCTCTGCGTAATTTATAAGAATTCTTGTTATTATTTTTTTTACAGCTAGAATTCTTGTTATTGGTATAGTTTGTGTTATTACAAAGTAACTAATTAAGGATTATTCAGGATAACCAACCTTTGTGCACATGATTCCTTAAAAATTTTATGGAAGATTCGAATTCTATATATTTGATATTGTGGATCCATAATATATGGGGTGAACATATGTTTTGCTTAATTAAAATTGAGAAAATGGGATTATAATTAACAATTAATCTACGTCCACCACTATATCGGACATAGCTGCATTTATTGAGTCGGTGAATGATTCATCTGCACATTATAATGTCAATGTGAAAGTATTTGCTTCTTAACAAAGGCATATATATATATATATATGAATATTTGTGATACAATAAAACAATCATGATCTTCTCATTACGTATATGTGAGACAGTTAGATCATTTGTAGGAGTAGTAAATTTCTCACTTTATAAAAAAACGTTAGTTTTTTTATTTTATTTTTGTGTGTGTGTGGGGAGATGTACAATGATGATGTTCAAATTTTTTTGGATTGTCTCTCTTTTAGCCTTTGTGTTTTATCTAGTTTGACTATTTGAATGCGCTTAGACTTAATTTGTAAAGATTGATCTGCTTCAGTGCGCAAGTCTTGCACAAAGCAGGGTTCTATGTCTTACATGCATATATTCTTGGTACGGCTGGAAATGCAGTCGACCCAAATTCACAGTATACTATAAATTGGCATTATTTGGTCACGGAAAGAATACGTGAGTGTTTTTAAGTGTTTATTATTATTATTTTATATTTTTTTCTAAATTTTTTTTAATTAATTTTACTTTCCTGAAAAACTAACGCCACTTCCACCTGTGGTTACCTCTCTCTCCGCTCGTTCGAGAATTAATTTTAAACCCTCTTCCTCATTCTGTCAAGGTAATTATCTCACTTTATTAACTTAAATCTACGTTAGTATTATTTTTATTTGCAAACTAAATTATATATATATATATATATATATATATATTGGTGTAGGTGGGATATGCGCTCTCTCCCCTTTTCCATGTATGTCAATCAATCTGATTATTTGAAGTATATTAAAACCACCTTATGTAGAGGAGGTTTTGAACTTATTAACATTGATGCTTATATGGACTATAGATTTGTTATCTATGAAGATAAGAATATTAATCATCTAGAGGGAATCATCTCTGCTACATATATCTCTGCTTTAGAGACATCATGTATCAATGTAACTCAACTATCAGCCCCGAAAAAAAAGAGTAAGTAATTAATTTAATATTTTTACTTTGTATGATTTGTTTATATTATTTTTTGTCCATAATAGGAAGACTACCATTTGGAACATCCCAATACCCCTGTAATTAAAGGGTATATTTAAATTCCTATCTATGCTAGTGATCTAAAATCAACGAACATGTATAAAAAAACAAAATAGATTAAAAAAAAAACCTTCATAACACGCCGCTTATTTGCATTGTCTGTGTACGTTGGTGATTCCGTCGAGGTAACAGTTGGTCTGAAAGGATGAGGATGTAAAGGACTCTTGCGCTTCGTAGACCATATTCATATTTTTTTGAGAAATTCCTTTAAATATCATTAAAAATATTTTTTTTTAAAAATACTACATTTTAGTTTTTTTTCCAAAAGTACCACAAAAGTTTTTTTTCCAAAATTACCACAAATTTTGGATTTTTAAAGATGTAAATTTTCTTTTTTACGTTTGGGTTGACACATTTAGTTTTAAGGTATAGTTTTTAGGGGTAGAGTTTAGTATTTAGAATTTAGGTATTAGTTTTTAGTACTAGAACTTTAGTTCAACTATGTGGTATTTTTGGAAAATTACATATTAGTGGTATTTTTGAAAAAAAACTAAATTGTGCTATTTTTTAAAATAAAAACCAATTTTAGTGGTATTTATGACAATTGATCTATTTTTTTTAATAGTTACTTTTCCAGTTCTTTTTATAGTTACTTTTCTTTCAATGTCCTGAACACGTCTGAAAGAAACAAATACAGATCGAAAATTACAAATTACATTACAAACACTGTAGATCTGAAAGAAACAAATACAAAGCAATTAATTTAATATTTTTACTTTGAATGATTTGTGTATTCTTTATTTAATTGGTCCTCATTATTTTCAGCTAGGGGCGGTGCCAAAATTTCTCCCATTGTGATTTCGTAGATGTGAGAATTAGTAAACAGGTTTTTAATTGGGCTTACACCCGAAGACCACCAGCCCCACTACTTTTAATCTCAAAGGATGATCGCCTTGTTGTTGATGTCGCTGCTTTGAGGAATGCTGGATTTGCCATTTTCATGGCATATGATGGTGCGACTTCAGCAGTACTGAAGAATAGTGCTCATTGTGCTCTTCCATGGGCCCCTGAAACAGGAAGTGGCATATCGAGACGGGAGGTTTGGGATGGCATAACTATGGGGGAGGTTTGGCAGGTTTAATTTATTCGTGTGTTTTTATATCTTTTGGAAAAACTGTTAAAGTTTTAGCTTTTGTATAATTTTAGAATGCTAAGTACGTTCTTGGAAAGTTTAACATTTTGTATAACACGCTATTGGGAGCTTTTGAAAACTTTTTTTTTTAAGTTAAGCATTTTTGTATGAAGTACCCTTGATCACAAAATAACCAATAAAAATACCCTTAAAAAAACAGTCTTGAAATTTTTTTTTCACACACTATGGATTTGTTAAGCGAGATTCAACAATTTCATAAAAAGAAAAACTCAACTTCATTCCATGCGTCCCCGGCAGAACAATTAAATAGTGTTATGAAACTAGAGAGTTGAAGGATGAAATCTCTTGTTCTTATTAATGATAATGAATAGATGTTACATATATATAGAGAGTACAAAGGCCAAAGCCCAAACCGACATAGCCTAAGTCTCATGGACGAATGGGCCTAAATCCTAGAGATACATAACATGGGCCGTAAGGCCAAGAACCAATGGACTGTATATGGGCCGTATGGCCATGTCCTAATGGACTGTGAACGGGCCGGTCTATGGAGTCCACTAAGTGTTTTACAACACTCCCCCTTGGACGAGATGACCGTGCCTATGTTGGATGGGATCGCTGCAATGTGCTTAGGGGATGCTGCCTCATTAAAACCTTACCAGGAAAACCCAATGGGACAAAACCTTGGTGAAGGAAAAAGAGTACAGCACACATTGCTCCCCCTGATCCAAACATCACTCCAAGTCCTGAAGCCTCCGCATCCCAATCTTGTGCGTGAGCTTCTTGAACGTTGATGTCGGCAATGCTTTGGTGAAGAGATCGGCTGAGTTGTCGCATGATTGAATTTGCACCACTTGAACTTCAGTAAGATGTGCTTCTTCCGATCTCCCTTGATGTAACCTTCCTTGAGTTGTGCGATACAGGCCGAATTGTCCTCATATATGACCGTTGCTTCTTTGCTGTCGTCCATGCCGCTATCCGTCCATATATGTTGAGTCATCGAACAGAACGCACTAAACCTTCTTTGCTATAACCTGCATCAACAATACCAACTAAAACCTTCTTTGTTATAGTTAGTATAATATAAACCCAAATCTTACCTTCCTTGTAGGTAACATAATAAATACTTAATTTTACTCTAGTGCCTTTGGGTTAGTCAAGAACTAATTCTTGCTAGGAGGTTCACGGCAAAACTTATCTCTGGTCTAGTGTGGCTAGCCAAGATTAATTCTCCTATAGCACTGAGGTATGGCATTTCAGGACCGAGAACTTTCTCATTGTCCTTCTTTGGACCAATGGATCTTTATCCAAATCAATGCTCCTTACAACCATTGGGCTAGTCAATGGGTGAGCTTAGTCCTTATTAAAACTCTTGAGTACTTTTCTGTATATGCCATTTGATGCACAAGGATTCTATCATTTATGTACTCAAGTTGTAACCCCAAACAGAATTTTTCTTTTGCCTAGGTCTTTCATTTCAAATTCTTTCTTGTTTGGGCGATTTAACCAGGGGTTCCAAGGATGTTTAAATCATCCATATAGACTGCTATTATCACAAATCCTTTGTTTGCAAACTTCTTTATAAATACATGGACTGATGGGATCATTATTATAGCTTTCTTTAGCTAGGTACTTGCTTAAACTATTGTACCATATACACCCACTTTGTTTCAGTCCATAAAGGTATTTGTCTAGCCTTATGCAGTATTTTCTCGAGAACCACTCTTATAATTGAGCTCTATACCCTCTGGTAATCTCATTTCATTTTCCAGTGGACCATGTAAGTATACGGTTTTAACATCCATTAACCGTAAATCCAGTTTTTCTTTTATAGCCAGACTTATTAAAGTCGTTGCATCCATCACAGGGAGTAAGTCTCCTCATAATCTATTCCTGGTCTTTGAGAGAATCCTTGTGCTATAAGCCGTGCTTTATCTCACGCTTTCATTACTCTAATTTCTCTTTCTTACAAAGACCAACTTATGTCCAACTGGTTTATATCAAGTGTTGTCCTTAAGGTCGGACCAAACACATTTCTCTTCTTTAAAGAGTTTAACTCCACGTCAATGGCTTCTTTCTATTTTAGCCAATCTTTACTTTGAGTGCACTCTAATATAGACGTGAGTTTCTGATCCTCATTTACTTCAAGTGCTACCTTGCATGCAATTATTTCATTAATGTCGACATCTTTGCAGTTCCATTTTATTCTAGACATGATATAGTATATCGAGCTCTTATTATTATTAATACCTTAAGGACCTTGAGGTTTAGCGTCCCAAACCTCATTGTTGGTACCTTAGGATTTGCCGCGGCCATGTCTATACTCTTCCTTAACCTCGGTTTTATTTGCACCTTTCTTAGATTTCCGAAGGTTCTTTTCTATGGAACATATTGGTCTATTTAGACTCTGTAGCAACTTGATTATTGTGTTCCTTTTGAACATCAATACGTACTGGTGCATTACAAGCTGGTATGTACGATTTCATAATTCTCTTTGGGTCATTAAAGGAATCTTGGCAATTGAATAGCTAGCTTTTGCAAATGTATAATCTCGAGGATCTTGCCAATTTAAGGATGTTTGATTCCATAATATTTCTTTGACCAGCTTGTCTTTCTCTCCACCCAATGTAGGGAATTCGGATTCAGCAAACTGACAATCCGTGTATCTGGCCACATATAAATCACCCATAGTTGGCTCAAGATACTTAACAATGGTGGGAGAATCATATCAATATATATTCCCATCCTCCTTTGAGGTCCCATCTTTGTTCTCTGTGATGATGCAATATAAACGGCACACCCGTATATTATTTTAGATGGGATATGTCTGGCTTATGACCCGTTATGCATTTGGGAATATTTATACTCACTAGATGGCCTGATGCGTATAAGTTCTGTTGCATGTAATACTGTGTGTCCCCAAGCCGACACAAGAAGCTTCGACCTCATGAGTAATGGTCGAGCAATTTATTAAGTGCGTTTAATGAAGGATTCATCTAATCCATTCTCTGTATGTTCATGTGCCACAGGGTGGTCCACACTCCCCCCCATGGACATACCATTATTATTAAACGCTTGGGATATAAATTCACCAGCACTATCTAGACTTATAGTCTTAAGTGGAAAATTTCTTTAGTTACATTTGCTGGTGATGGCCTTATAAATGAGTTTCCCTTGTGTACATGCTACACACGTGAGATTGTAGGGATAACTCTTCTCTCTCTTAGGAGTGTGCCCATTTTATTTAATATCAACATACGCATCATGTTAGAAACACGGATGGCCAATCCGGTCATGCCATAAAGTGAATTATTGAACATTTCGTTCATTGCCATATTAGCCTCTATTATATTAATCTTAGCATGGTAAAAACCAGTGGCTAGTGCAAGGTATAGACTTCTAGGATTCTCTTTAGATCCTTGGGTGATCTTAGTAATATATATAGGAACTCTTGGTTTCCTTCACCCTTTATTTCAATATGGAAACCATTCAAATGAATGTCCTTAAGGCTCAATAAGCTTCTCTTAGAGCTGGGTGATTATAATGCAACACTTAGTTCAAAATGTGTGCCATAAAATATATGCCTGGCCGTAGCCTTTACTTAGGCTTGCTATACCCGCTTATCTTTGCTAATATTGGCTTTGTGTGGCTTAATCCACTATCCACCACACTTATTTTCTTGTCCTTAACCATTTCCAATAATGGACAAGGATTTATGTTTTAATATATATTAAAGGAAATAAAATAATTGGATTTAAATCAAAATAATAATTCAATCAAATTCAAAAGCATAGAAATTAAAATAATACACCACATGAGTTTAAATATTTTTCTTTAGGCAATCAAAATCTCATAATCCAATTTAGGAGTTCTGCATGTCTTTATCTTATGGTTTTCTATACCATAATTATTATTACAAGTGGACTTGGTCTTATGTTGCGGGTTTAGATAACCCGCGGCCTTTACCCCGACCGCGGCCGAAGCCTAATCGGTTTCTATAGCCTTGACCATCATAATTATGTCTTTGGTAAGTCCCACGACCAGGACCACCATGTCCACTTCTTCCTCGGCCACGGCCATACTTGTCTCTATGGACATAGATAGACTCATTAGTCTCTTTGGCTCTTTAGGCTCTTTAGGATTTTTCTTTGTCATGTCAACCTTGTGAGCTTCATTGCACTTTTCATTTACACATCGGTGACAAACCGATTTAGCCTTGATTTGCGGTTTAAAGGACCCACGGCCCCTACCACCGCGGCCACGGCTACTACGGCCGTAACCATAAAAACGGCTTGCCTGGCCCCAACGACCACCACGTCCTCTGCCACCACGGCCATGGCCATAGTGTCTTTTTCTGTGGACGTAGTTGGTCTCCTTGGGCTCTTTTTCCGGTAATGGGGTTGTACCGGGAGGTCTCATAGCACTATTCATCAACAACTCATTTTCATGGTACTGTTGCTGAAGTACTATATTGTGAGTACTAAAAGTAGACAAAGTCTTCTCTAGTAACTCTCTCTCCGTGACTTCAGTACCACACAACCTTAGGATTGAGACAATCTTAAAAGCTCTGAGTTATACTCATCCATGGATTGGAATTCCTGGATCCTTAGGTTTTTCGAATTGAGCCTTTGGTAGGAGCACCATCTATTGGTGTCCATATTGTTTTTCAACTCTGTCCAAAGGTCAATAAGATTCTCAATGGTATGGTACTTGGTCCTTGAGACTCTCAGCAAGGTGATGGTGTGTATGCAAAATTGCCTTACATTTATTCTTTTAGTGCAACCATTATC
>NC_025690.1:17217722-17229400 GCF_000633955.1 Camelina sativa | reverse complement strand
TGTTATGAAACTAGAGAGTTTAGGATGAAATCTCTTAGTCTTATTAATGATAATGAATAGATGTTACATATATATAGAGAGTACAAAGGCCAAAGCCCAAACCGACATAGCCTAAGTCTCATGGACGAATGGGCCTAAATCCTAGAGATACATAACATGGGCCGTAAGGCCAAGAACCAATGGACTGTATATGGGCCGTATGGCCATGTCCTAATGGACTGTGAACGGGCCGGTCTATGGAGTCCACTAAGTGTTTTACAACAAATAGGAAATAGTAGGGATCTTCGATTACTTATACAAAATGCTATAAATGTATGCTCATCGAGATCATTTTTATTCATCTTTCAATCAATCAATGTACATGTCCAGTGCGTTTTGTCATATTGATCCCGTATGATACATTCGGGGAGACTAGCCATAAAACTGAATGTAGCGAATCACATCAGAGATGTTCTTAGTGAAAGATAAGTCATATACTTTATCGAGAAGATAAAAAACTAAGCAGAAAAGAAGAATAAAGAGTACTATCCCTCACATAAACCAGACCTGCAAGCTAGACGCTATTAAAATTGTAAGAACAAAAAGAAAGGTTCTCTCACCTTGCCAACGATTAAAGGAATTAACAGAGTAACTACAAGACTTCTGCACAGTTGCTCAGTCGGAAAAGAAACANCACTTGAACTTCAGTAAGATGTGCTTCGTCCGATCTCCCTTGATGTAACCTTCCTTGAGTTGTGCGATACAGGCCGAATTGTCCTCATATATGACCGTTGCTTCTTTGCTGTCGTCCATGCCGCTATCCGTTCATATATGTTAAGTCATCGAACAGAACGCACTAAACCTTCTTTGTTATAACCTGCATCAACAATACCAACTAAAACCTTCTTTGTTATAGTTAGNTCTACTACTCCCCCAGCTGCGAACCTTCAGACGCAAGAACCTTCTTGGGTTGCTGGCAGCGTCTCCACCTCCCCAGCTGCGAACCCTGAGGCGTGTGGCAAAAGAAAAGAAGAAACAGGAGATGATTAGACTAGGGTTGCTTGAACCACCAAAACTAAAGGTGAAATTGAGAAACCTAATGAAGGTCCTTGCGTCTGAAGCAACCCAAGACCCAACCAAGCTTGAGAAAGAGATCCGCACAGCACATGCCCAGCGTGAACAGGCTCACATTGACAGGAACACTGCGAGGAAGCTAACTCCTGCAGAGAAACGTGAGAAGAAAGAAAAAAAGCTCTTTGGCGATCCAGCAAGAGTTGAGACGATTGTGTCGGTGTACAAGATCAACAAGAAGCTGTCGCATCCCAAAACAAGATTCAAAGTGGAGAAGAATGCAAAACAGAACATATTAACAGGGTGTAGTGTAATGGACGGAGGGAATGAGTGTTATTGTGGTTGAGGGTAAAAGCAAATCAATAAATGGTGGAAACAAGTGTTGGTTGGTATGGCAAGGAAGTGTTGAGAAACAGAGTTTTCATAGGTTTAATGTACAAGAGTGCTTGACCCAATCTGCTGCCAAGAAAGTTATTCACGGATGCTGGTGTAGCCCACTACTGGGATCTCGCTCTCAATTACTAAAATTCTTCTTTCTTGATCATTATAAAGTTCTTGTCTTATTTATTTTATTTATTCGTAACTTAAAATATCATAAAATCATTTTCAGTTTTGAACCAATCACAATGAGTTTTGTCTTTTCAAAAGCTGAAAAGACAAAACTCATTGTGATTGGTTCAAAACTGAAAATGATTTTATGATATTTTAAGTTACGAATAAATAAAATAAATAACAGTACTGGCCACTAGCCCAGTGGTAGTGGTTCCGATAAGCCGGAGTTGTTGTTTAAGCTGAGAGCTGAGTAATGCAGAACTAAGCATCCAAAAAATTTAATCTTTCATTCTTCTGCTCACTTTTGATTCGAATACTGACTAATCTAATGGCGATAGCTAGTATCCTGGGTTCAATCCAAAACCCCTTTTTATGTCTCCGTGAACCAACGTCTCCGGGGAGCCGCTCCGTCGTCTTCAGTCGCTATCTAGAGCCCTGTGGCAGACGATGGATTCCCAGATCCATTAGAGCATGCCAACCTTCCGACAAGGTCTCTGTCTCTGTCCCTTCGATTATTTTTGGGTTCTCTTGTTTTTGAGTCATGGTTGCGGTTAAGTTCGTGTAGAGAATGAATCGGATTTATGTAAATGATCGAACTTTTTTATTGAGAAGAAATTTTTTTTGACTCGTTGGAGATTTTTGTCTTGTTCACAGCTTGGTGGTGATGGAGGCACTTCAGCTTCAGCTAAAAGATTACATTTTGGGAAGCAATTGCTGAGTTTTGCTTCTGATAACTTCTTGCCTCTTGGTAACATTACACACTGCTCTTTGCCATTTTCCCAATCAATTTGCCCAAACGATTCTTGAGATGAAAGTTTAGGTTAAGACCTTTTAAAGTCTGATAAGAAGATTGACTGCATCAAAATTCAATTTTCCATTAAGATTACTAAGCACTTTAATCTGATAATTCAAGTGACCTATGTAGACGTAACCATATCCTTACTGATAAGTAGAACGGAAGCGTAGCCATATCCTTATGCCTCAGTTTGTTACTTTTGACATCTCAGTTAGATGTTTGTGCTTTGTTGGTTATTTGTTTGCAGCTCTTGTTAGTGGAGTGGGGCTGGGCTTTGCAAATCCAACACTAGGCTGTCTTGCAGACAAATACTCTTTCACTAAGATCAGTACATGCGGGATATTTATTATATCAGGTGATTCTATCATATGCTATAGCATAAGTGTACAATTGGTTTGGTCTTCTTCTTTTTATGTTAAAGGGTGATGGAAGCAATCACTTTGTTTCTGTCGAGTAGCTAGTCCATTGTGTACTCTTCTATGTATTGTGGAGCAGGGTTGACTTTACGTACTGAAGCGATTGGTGCTGCTGTTAAAGGATGGCCTCTTGGAGTATTCGGACTAGTATGTTCTTGATTCGTTCTCTGAAAGCTTCCTCTTCTCTTTAGTTTAGATATCTTCTGCTATATTCTTAAAGTTCATGACAAATTAATTTCTGCTTTTACGAAACTACTAAGACAGTGTAATGAATAGAATTTCTTTTGCTCCAATGTACTTACCATTCAGTCATGTTCGATAACAACCTTTTTTGTATATCTTTCCTTAACTTCTGTTAGTTATATTGCATACTTAAATCCAAGCTATTCTTCTTCTTTTTTTCTTTCAGATCTCTATTTTGTTGCTCACTCCATCCTTCTCACGGCTTATTATGCTGGTCCAACTCCAACCTCCGGAACTTGTTACAGGTTACTATGTCTCTTTCTTGAAAATCATGTTCTTTCCTTGGCTTATTACTGTTTGTATTTTACTGACTTCCATTAATTTACAGTGCATCTATAGTTTTAGTGACACTGTCATCGGTTCAATGAATTAATATACTTACAAACTTATTTATAATATGGTAAGCAAACATAGGTGATCAAGTGATTGACCGCTAAATCTCAATGCCTTTGTAATCTTATATTCAACAATTTCACCTTCATGTTGTCTTTTATCTTGCTAAATCTCATTGCGTTTATCCAATTTAGTTATAAAATTGACGGGTAGGAAATGCATATTAATTGCATAATGCAGAAGAAACTTGATTAGTTAATGTTCTACAGTCTTTACTCTTGAAGACCTTATTCTTCAGTTTCCAGCCCTGTTTATTGTCGCTCAGTAGTGAGTGAAGAGTCTAAAACTTGTTTATGTCCTCATGCTATTTACAGGGCTGGCTATATTTTGCTGTATGCCAACCACCTTATCAAGTGGTGTTGCCCTTACTCACGTACTCAATTTGATATATGTCTAATCAATATTTTGTGCATAACTGTTTTTTCTTGCGTTCTCCACTGACTTAATCAAAATTGCCAATTCAGCTTGCTGGTGGCAATGCTGCTCTTGCTCTTGCGGTGACTGTGGCATCCAACTTATTAGGAATTCTAAGTGTAAGTCGACCCTCTTGCATATTAGTGTTCTCCCTTCGAAACTACAAGTTGATCATGCAGAATCAATTATATTTCTAGTCAGATTGTTTCCTGGTCTATATGTCAAGATTTCTGCTATGCAGATTGTTTCAAATTAGCATACGATCTTGAAATGTGAGTAGGATTCAAAGTCTTCTGTTAAAAATGAATGAGCATTGCGTCTTCTGACACTGAAGTTAGCATGGTTGACCTCTTATCAGATTCCATTTTGGGTATCAAGATACATAGCTGGGGGAGTAGGTGTTTCTTTTCCGACTGAGCAACTGTTCAGAAGTCTTGTAGTTACTCTGTTAATTCCTTTGATCATTGGCAAGGTGAGAGAATCTTTCTGTTTGTCCTACTTTTTGTTCTTGCAATGATGAATCCATGTAAAATTTGGCTATATGGTACAATTGTGAAAGCGTTATGTTCACTGGCTGTTGTTGGAAAAACCTATAAGAATGCTTTATTGGAAATTTTAATTGCGTCTTTTGCATTACTCGTATGGAAAATAAGAAAGCTTTGGTTGTTTATTTACATTGTTTCTCATGTGCTTGCAGGTCTGGTTTATGTGAGGGCTAATCCTCTTTATTTGTTTCTGCTTAGTTTTTATCTTCTCGATATAATATATGACTTATCTTCCATTAAGAACCTATCTGATGTGATTGGCTACATTCAATTATGTTTCTTTGAACATTTCACAAATAGTCATTGCAGCATGAAGTTCTATCACTTCAACATTTTGCATACGTCAATTAGAGTCAGGCTTTGACATATTTGGATTTTATCTGTTGTAGGTTATTCGGGAATCATTCAAAGGTGAGTATTTTATTCTTTCCCTTTCTGGTGAAAGTAATTGAATATATAAACACTATGGTTATCATCTCTTATCTTTTTACATGGTATAACATAAACCATCTAAATAGTTTGAGCATACACCTTATGGTGACAATGAACTAGAATTGTTCTTTTTATAATTACACTGTCCGCTAATTGCTGCCAACTTTCTGACTATATAAAATCTCTTGTCACAATGTTGGATACAGGTTTTGCAAACTTTGTTGACAATAACCGTAGCCTCTTTTCAAAAATCAACGCAATCTGCCTCAGTATGGTAAGATATGAAATTTCAGTCTTCCATAGTTTCTAAACCCCTTTGAATAATTTTCTAAATTCGTATAGGGTAGCCTTGGAGTTTGGCTTTGTTCCAGGAATCTGAATGTTGTCTTTTCTGTCTATAGTTAAGATTTTATCTTTTGACATTTATCATACCTGAAAGAGTACTTTTACCAAAAATTTCCTATCTCATTAACTCAATAATGATTACAAATATGAGTATATATACAGTTATATACAGTTACTAAAAGGCCTAAACTAAAGCCCAAATACTCTAATGGACATTTACATGTGACTATATACACTAATATGCCCCCTCAAGATGGGACAAAGATATTTCGGAGACCCATCTTGCAAAAAAGTTCTTGAAACTGAGCAGGATAAAGAGGTTTAGTAAAAGGATCGACCAGCTGCAAGTGAGAACGAACATGGAGTAGTTGAAACAAACCAGCAACCAACCTTTCCCGAATGCTATGACAGTCATTCTCGATATGTTTAGTACGCTCATGGATGACTGCATTAGTAGCAATGTGGCAGCCTCGTTGTCGCATAAGAGCAAAGTAGGTTTGGAAAGTGGAATCCGCAATTCCTTGAAGAAATTTGTGAACCAAACTAACTCATCAGTCGACTTGGACATACTTCGATACTCTGCTTCAGCCGAGCTCTTGGAAACAACCTCCTGCTTCTTGGATTTCCAGGAAATAAGAGAGGTGCCAAGGAACAAGCAAAAACCAGAAGTAGAACGTCGTGTGTCCAAACAAGAAGAATAATCTGCATCAGCAAACATTTGCAGCTGAAGTTCTGTCTTGGAGGAGTAGAAGAGACCTTGACCAATAGAGCCTTTGATATAGTGAAGAACCTGGTAAAGGGCATGTTGATGTGTAACACGTGGTGCCTGAGAGAATTGACTGAGTTTGTTGACTGCAAATGTGATGTCAGGACGTGTAATTTGGAGATACATCAACCTCCCAATAAGACGCCGATAAGAACCAGCATCAACAAAGTCACCACCATGGTCCTTGAAGAGTTTCACATGCGGGTCCATGGGAATATTGCTGGGTTTGCAACCAAGGAGCCCTGTTTCATCAAGGAGATCAAGAGCATACTTACGTTGACAGATGTGGATCCCTTCAGAGGATCTAGCAATCTCCAAGCGCAGAAAATACTTCAAAGGACCCAGATCACGCAACTTGAAGAATGATTGAAGCTGAGACTTCAGAAGAACAACCTCTGAATCATTATTACTCGCAATGATTATGTCATCAACATATACTAAGACACAGAGGAAGAGAGTATCAGTAATCTTGAGAAAGCAAGTATGATCAGCAAAAGACTGAATGAAACCCAGTTGTAACAAGGTCGAAGAAAACTTTAGAAACCATTGACGTGAGGCCTGCTTGAGACCATAGAGAGATTTCTGCAACTTACAAACCGCATTAGGAGGCAGAACAACATCATTTCTATCTGCATAACCCGGAGGAAGCTGCATGTAAATCTCCTCATTGAGATCACCATTGAGAAAAGCATTGGAGATGTCTAGTTGCGTAAGTGAGAAATTATAAATCGCAGACAAAGCCAAAATCAATTTAACCGATGTGAGCTTAACCACAGGGGAAAAAGTCTCAATGTAATCAATACCTTCTTTTTGAGTATACCCTTTGGCCACCAACCTAGCCTTATACCTCTCGATGGAACCATCAGAATTGAACTTGACATTGAAAACCCATTTACAACCAATGGGGGTCTTGTCAGGAGGTAAGGTACAAATAGTCCACGTCTCAGTGTCTTCAAGGGCATCCACTTCATCATCCATGGCTCCACACCACACCAGAATTTCCTTTGCCTCAGCATAGGATAAGGGTTCTTTTTCTTTATCAATGGAAACCAAGAAGGAGAGATATAGAGGAGAAATTTTGTCATTAGACAGAAATTGAGAGATTTCGTGGATGGTTGAAGACCCCACTGAATGACAGTAGTAGTCTTGAAGATAATCTAAATTTTGTTTCAGTGGTTGAAGACCCCACTGAACCAACAACACTTAGTTTCTGTTTCTTCCTGTGGGATGTTTGAACAGAAGGTTCAGGAACATCAATAATAGGCTCAACAGAAGGTTGATGCTCTACAGAAGCTGAAGATGCAGAAGGATCATCAACAGATAAATTACTATCCACAGGAAGAGTTGGTATCTGATCAGGAAAAAGAGACATTATATCCTGGGAAGAATCAGATCCAAGAAAAGGAAAGAGCTCCTCATGAAATACCACATGTCGAGAGACAATGATAGTATTGGATTCAATATCGAGAAGTTTGTAACCCTTATAGCCATTGGGATAACCGATAAAGGCACAAGCACGAGCTCTGGGATCGAATTTATGTTTGTTCTTGGGAGAGGTGGAAGCATAACAAAGACAACAAAAAGTTTTAAGAGTAGAATAGTCAGGAATTTTTTTGGTTAAGACTTCAAAAGGAGATTTGTCTTTAATGATAGGAGCTGGAGTGCGATTGATGAGATGAACTGCAGTAAGAATGCAGTCACCCCAATAGGATATGGGAATATTGGATTGGAAAAACAAAGAACGAGCCACATTAAGGATATGTTGGTATTTTCGTTCTACCACAGAATTTTGCTGTGGTGTTTCAGGACAAGAATGAAATGGCACAATGCCTTTTGATTGGAAATAGGAAGTGAAATTGAATTTTGGAGCATTGTCATACCTAACCCCTTTAATTTTTGTATCAAACTGAGTTTCTACCATAGTGACAAAATTAGGAAAAATTTGTAAGACATCTGATTTATTCCTAAGAAGGTAAACCCAAGTAGCTCTAGAACAGTCATCAACAATGGTGAGGAAATATCTAAAACCATCATGAATAGGAACAGAAAAAGGACCCCAAGTATCAATATGAATTAACTCAAAAGGAGTAGAACTGACATGATTTTTAGAAATAAAAGGAAGATGTTTTTGTTTAGATAGATGACAAACTTAACAATGATAATGAGTATCAATTTTAGAGTTGTCTAAAGATAATATGGACTGCATAGACTGAAGTTTAGACATAGAAGGATGACCTAAACGACTGTGCCAGAGTTCAGGACTTGAAACAGAGGCAGCAACAACTGAAAGAGCAGTACCTGGACTAGAAAGAGACTCGACATCCAGGAAGTAAAGATTTGCGATTTGCCTACCCGTCCCAATCGTTAATCCCCGAGTACGATCCTGAATACCACAAGAAAGTTCATCAAACCAGACACGACAACCCATACTTTTGGTGAAGGCACTAATACTTAAAAGGTTGAATTTGAACTGAGGGATGTATAAGACATCATGAAGAATCAAATTGTTACCCAAGTGAATTGTATCTATCCCAACAATGCTCACAGAAATTCCATTAGGAAGATTCACAACATTATGAATTGGTTTGAATGAAAGGAAGGAAGATTGTTCATGAGAAATATGGTTTGTGGCACCAGAATCGATAACCCAAGCAGAGAGAGCAGGAATATCATTAAGAGACGAACATACATAAGGCCTAGCAATGTCGGTAAAAGAACAAAGGATAGAGGGAGTGAAAGTACCAGACATTGGGCCAATGGTGGAAGAAGGAAGAGCAGAGAAAATTGAGACAGAGTGAACTTCTGGGGTGGGAGTGGAACTAGGAGGTTGAAGCTTACTGGCCAAGAAGGACATCAATTGCTGAATCTGAGTCGCAGACAAATCTCCGGTGACAGTATCAGGATCACTGGAGCCTTCCTCAAGAGCCACATTCGCAACAAGAGGAGAGGGCTTATCAGATCGGATATTTGGCTTGAAACTCGTAGGATAGCCATGTTTCTTCCAACATTTATCCACAACATGACCTGCTTTCCCACAAAAGATACACTGTGGGCGATTGTTTCGCTGATAAGGAGGAGCACTTGCATTCTGAGAAGTAGGAGCCTGAGCAGATTTACTAAATCCCTGGGACTGTGAATGTGACACCTGAAAGGCAGCAATACTGAAATCACTGGTGGCAGCAACCGTGACACTCTTCTGGCTGTCATCTTGGTCCAGGAGGTTGTAAATCTCGGAAAGAGAAGGAAGACTGTTCTTCATCAAAATGCGACTGCGAAGATTATCATAAGAATCATTAAGTCCCATCAAGAAATCTATAACCCGATTAGTTTCCTTTTCTGCAAGAAGATCCTCAACGGTATGAGGTGTAGTTTGAATGTTTGAAAGTTCCTCCCATAAGATCTGAGTTTGAGTGTGATAGGAAGACAAGTCCATGAGATAACTGTATATAATTTTATGACTACCTCAAATATAGGAGGAGCACACAAGAATTGGAAAGGATTAGAGAAATCGGTTATTTCATTGGTTTAACGATCACTATTTCAAGTACGGTATAGTACTGGTTCGACTAAGTCGGTTTGTAAATAAAATTCCGATCTGGAGCTTTTAAGTCGGTTAATTTCAGTTTCGGTTTTGGAAAATAGAATCAAATCGAATCCGGTTTAATGAGTAAATGACGAAACCCTAATTATATATATTTTCACCTCTCTGACTCTCTCTCTCTCTCTCTCTCTCTCTCTCTCTCGTCTTCGACGGCTACACACTTTCTTCTCCACAGCATTTTTTTTAAAAGATTCGTGAACCCTCCTCTTCAAGAATCTCCCTTCGCAAATCTCCATCTCCATCGTCTCAATTCAGGTAATTCCATTCTTCCTCATCTCGCTGGACAAAATTTTTCGGTTCGATTTTAGTGTAGTTTGATTCGAATCTGTATCTGTGACACGATTAGGTCGTTCAAATCATCTGATTATAGACAGAGTTTTTGGAATTGTTTTGATTTTGTTCACGCATCTTTGCGCTTTCATATATGGCTGTATCTATCATCGGTTTCACTATTAAAATTGGTTACTATTTTGGTGTATCAGGTTAACCTTACCAGCTAAAGAAGATGTCTCGTTTTTTCGCTCAGGTTTCCTTCGTTAGACCTTTCGTTTTACTTATCAAAAACATGTCTTTGTTTTGTAAACTCTCTTTTTACTTGCGTCGTTTCTTAATGATTTTTTGTTATGTTCATAGGGTGGAAGTGATAGTGAAGATGAGAGTGATATTGAAGACGAGGTTCCTGAGGTTCAGGATAACGGTGGTGTCGATAGCCGTTACCTTCAAAGTGGCAGTGAGTCTGATGATGATGTTGATACCAAACGTGTGGTTAAGCCTGCTAAAGATAAACGTTTTGAGGAGATGACCAACACCGTTGACCAGATGAAGAATGCTATGAGGATCAATGATTGGGTCAAACTCCAAGATTACTTTGATAAGGTCAACAAACAGCTTGAGAAGGTTATGAGGATTACAGAGGCTGTCAAGCCTCCCACCTTGTATATCAAGTCCCTTGTGATGTTGGAGGATTTCTTGAATGAGGCTTTGGCGAACAAGGAAGCAAAGAAGAAGATGAGCACTACTAACTCCAAGGCTTTGAACTCAATGAAACAGAAATTGAAGAAGAACAACAAGCTGTACGAAGACGATATCAACAAATACCGCGAGTCTCCAGAAGTCGAGGATGAGAAAGAGTCTGAAGATGAGACTGACGTTGATACTGGGGATGACACTGAGGATGATCCTAACGATGACCCTGAGTCTGAACTGGAGGTTGAGGAACCTACTGATAATCTCTCCTGGGAGAAGATGCTGAGCAAAAAAGAGAGGCTTTTGGAGAAGCTGATCAACAAAGATCCAAAAGAAATTACTTGGGACTGGGTCAACAAGAAGTTCAAGGAAATTGTGGCTGCTCGTGGGAAAAAAGGCACTGCTCGATTTGAGCTAGTTGACCAGCTTACACACTTGACAAAGATTGCCAAGACTCCTGCACAGAAGCTTGAAATCTTGTTTAGCGTTATTTCAGCACAGTTTGATGTGAATCCAGGTCTCAGTGGGCACATGCCTATCAATGTCTGGAAGAAATGCGTGCTTAACATGCTCACCATACTGGACATTCTTGTCAAGTACAATAACATTGTTGTGGATGACACAATTGAACCTGANTACAATCGAACCTGATGAGAATGAAACTTCAAAGCCAGCAGATTTTGATGGAAAAATTCGGGTCTGGGGAAACTTGGTTGCATTCTTGGAGAGGATTGACACTGAGTTTTTCAAGAGTTTGCAATGCATTGATCCTCACACCCGTGAGTATGTTGAGAGGCTGAGGGATGAGCCCATGTTCTTGGCCCTTGCTCAGAACATCCAGGACTATTTCGAGCGGATGGGTGATTTAAAAGCTGCTGCGAAGGTAGCCTTAAGACGAGTTGAGTCTATATATTACAAGCCCCAGGAAGTTTATGATGCTATGAGGAAATTGGCTGAGTTGGTGGAAGAAGAAGAAGAAGCTGAGGAGGCCGAGGAAAGTGGGCCTACTACTTCATTCATTGTTGTTCCGGAGGTTGTTCCTCGTAAGCCTACCTTCCCAGAGAGCAGCCGAGCTATGATGGACGTTCTTGTGTCCCTTATCTACAGAAATGGAGATGAGCGGACCAAAGCGCGTGCAATGCTATGTGATATCAATCAC
>NC_025690.1:17216608-17217525 GCF_000633955.1 Camelina sativa | reverse complement strand
GAAGAAGAAACTGAGGAGGCCGAGGAAAGTGGACCTACTACTTCATTCATTGTTGTTCCGGAGGTTGTTCCTCGTAAGCCTACCTTCCCAGAGAGCAGCCGAGCTATGATGGACGTTCTTGTGTCCCTTATCTACAGAAATGGAGATGAGCGGACCAAAGCGCGTGCAATGCTATGTGATATCAATCACCATGCTTTAATGGACAACTTTGTGACTGCTAGAGACCTGTTGCTGATGAGTCATCTGCAAGACAACGTTCAGCACATGGACATCTCAACACAGATTCTCTTTAACAGGACCATGGCGCAGCTTGGTCTTTGCGCCTTCCGGGTTGGAATGATCACTGAGTCCCATAGCTGCCTCTCTGAGCTGTACTCTGGTCAAAGAGTGAGGGAGTTGCTTGCCCAAGGTGTCTCGCAAAGCCGATACCATGAGAAAACCCCAGAGCAGGTAATTATTTATTTTCTGATTTCGATCTTCTCATACAAATAGAATGTGAAAATAAATTGTTTAGAGCATATAGTTTTCACTGAAACATGATTACAAGCACCGTTGCATTTTGGGGTTGTTCAATCCATTTTCTCCTTTTTAGCTTGGATTCTTGGTCATGTTGTTGTTTCGTTCAGTGTATATATATTTGATATTAAAATTTCTTGGTTTTACCAGGAAAGGATGGAGAGGAGAAGACAAATGCCGTACCATATGCACATTAACCTCGAGCTCCTGGAGGCAGTTCATCTCATCTGTGCCATGCTACTTGAAGTTCCAAACATGGCTGCAAACTCGCACGATGCCAAACGCAGAGTGATTAGCAAGAATTTCCGCCGGCTGCTCGAGATCAGTGAAAGGCAAGCATTCACTGCACCACCTGAGAATGTACGTGACCACGTCATGGCAGCCACCAGAGCTCTGACCAA
>NC_025690.1:17168684-17215252 GCF_000633955.1 Camelina sativa | reverse complement strand
ATTTCCAAAAGGCGTTTGAAGTTTTGAACTCTCTTGATGTGTGGAGGCTGCTCAAGAAACGTGACAGCATCCTCGATATGGTGAAAGATAGGATCAAAGAAGAGGCTCTAAGGACTTACCTATTCACATACTCAAGCTCCTATGAGTCCTTAAGTCTTGATCAGCTGGCCAAGATGTTTGACGTTCCTGAGGCACAGGTCCACAGCATTGTGAGCAAGATGATGATTAATGAGGAGCTTCATGCAAGCTGGGACCAGCCAACTCAATGCATTGTCTTCCATGAAGTGCAACACAGCAGATTACAGTCATTGGCTTTCCAGTTAACCGAGAAACTCTCCATTTTGGCAGAAAGTAATGAAAGGGCAATGGAAGCTAGAACCGGTGGAGGTGGCCTGGATCTGACTTCAAGGAGAAGGGACAACAATCAGGACTATGCAGGAGCAGCATCAGGTGGTGGTGGTGGATATTGGCAAGACAAGACAAATTACGGACAAGGAAGACAAGGTAACAGATCTGGGTATGGTGGAGGAAGACAAAATGGTCAGTGGTCGGGGCAGAACCGAGGAGGAGGGTATGCAGGAAGAGTTGGATCAGGAAACAGAGGTATGCAAATGGATGGCTCAAGTCGTATGGTGAGTCTTAACAGAGGTCTTCGTGCTTAAAGAGGATGAGGAGAAATCTGCGGGCAGTGTTGAACCTTAGGCTCTACTTAAAAGACGTTTTGTTATGTTTTTAATTCCTTTTTATCGAATTGTTCTTTCTAAGAGATGCTCATAGCAGGTTCTCTCATTGTGACTCTTTCATTTCTTTTTGATATTGGCAGTTGTTTGAAAAATACTTTTAAGAATGCTTTATTGGAAAGTTTAATAAGTCTTTTTCTGCGTCACTTGTGTTGAAAAGAAGACTCTGGTTTCTCATGCTTGCAGGTTTTGTTTTTGTAGGTTTATTACTCATTGTTTCTCATGCTTGCAGGTTTTGTTTTTGTAAAATTATTACTCTTATTATAAAGAGTCTTATCTTTGTTTGCTTAGTTTTCTTCTTCTCGATACAGTGTATTTGATTAAACTCTCATCCTGAACATCCCTGATGAAATTACTTATCAGAGATTGATGTCGACATAATTTCCTGATATTTTCTGTGTAAGCCTCATTGACAAAGCCTTTAATTCCAGAAAGGAAACATATACAAGATACTACGTGTCTAAACAAAAAACAGCCGACTCATATACACAACAGGTTTGCGACTTCACAATGAATTTCTGGACCACAACTTATTATTGCCAGCTGAGATACCATCTCCAACTCCTGTGAAAAAGTATTTGTCAACTAAGAGTGGTACAGCTTCCCATGATCCTAGACAAATGATTGCTTAAAGAGTTATTATGCTCATTTCTACCATCTAAAGCTTTTGGCGAGCAACTATTAATTGATAATTAGTGGGGTAGCCTCACCAGCATCATTGATTATTGAGCTTGTCAATACTTTCCTCTTCAGTAGTAGTATCGCTTTCCACCGTAGGTTCTTCCAAAGCCTCTGGAATTTCCTTAGAGGCTGGGATGCTTTTCTGAGTCTGCAGACCTGTTGTCCGTGCAAGATCAATCCATTGCTGCAACATTTTCATGAAAAGTTGGGATCAAGTCCAAAGCACTTCCAAAATAAGAGTTCAGGATACTAAGCTTAAATGGGAAAAGGAAAAGAAGAAGTGGAAAAAGAAACCAAGTATACAGGCGTGTAACTCTGACCTGCGTTCCGAAATATGAGTTAAGTGTCCTGACAACAAAAGAAATTGTATTTACAAGTAGAGGCTGAGAAGAAAGTTCATCAGAAAGGCGATGCTCTATTAATCCAGCAATTATCTGCGTATAAAGACACTTTCATGTTAGAGGCATAAATCAAATCATAGTTTCTATCATCAACGCTCTTCCTTAGCTAAGACAAGGAAGTAACCATACATACACCATAACTGTCAAGCAGCATGGATCATTATACCTGGTAACGAAGATTTGCAGATGTTCCCAGAAAACCTCCGTAAACCATTGCCGTCTTCAGAAGAGGAGACCTCTTCGGCTTTTGAGCAACGACCAACTCAGGTTTAATGAGGTTTCGTACCGCATTCAATGCATTTGAAGCTCCCACAGCTGCAAAACTGGAAACAACTCCAACACCAGCAAGCTTCAAGCCACCAACAACAACTGAAGCAATTCTAAGATTCAGGTTCCACTCTCTTCCAGCAAGACTTTTCTGAAATGCATTATCAGGTATGGATCCTAGGAGGCTCCTCAGGGCTTCTATGCTGTCTGGTCCAGCGGTCTCATCAGCATATGAAAGAAAAGACAAAGTTGGTGCAGGAAGCCAAACTGTGAAAAAATCAACGACTGATCCTCTCACTGTATCAGTTATAACATAGTCAATTTCTTCAAAGAAATTCTCTTTCCGCTTCTCATATTGTGCTATTAGTGTGGTTGTTATTGATATAGCCTCTTCGATAGCTAACCTATTCAGGAATTTAGGATCTGCCAACAACCTTTCTCGGAAACCCTGTATCACAAATTCATAGTGAATCATCATTATTGAAATTCCACTTAACTGTTCAGGATATTATCAACTCTAGGAGTAAATATAGGACAAGTAATGTATGAACGATAGACTGGTATGCAAGCTCTGCTATATCTATCTAGAGCACAAAGCATAAATATTCCATGCAAACAAACATCTCAGAAAATAAATATACCTGGAACCGCTGAGTAAGCTCAGAAATAAGAGGATACTGCTCCAAATCGAAGAGATTCTGCAGAACCTCAGGTGACACCAGACCAAGGTCTAATCCATTTTGAATATCCTGGAAAGCATGGAATAGATTCCATCATTCTAAACTTATGATATACAAGCTTGATTCATATTCGAAACAGAGAAAATATTGTGGAATGGATTGAACTGCTTAATAAAGGAATTGATAAGAGAGTTTCAGAGACAAGGGGTGCAGTTCGTCAATATAGTGAAAGCAAACCATATGAATCTTACCGGTGGAAGGGCATCTCGCCTTCTGCCAGCTGCATTCATTACTCGAGCGATCTCTGCTCGGTCAAAGCAGTTTCTACTGCAGGGTCTTGCTGCAGAATACCACAAGAAATCAGCAACTGGAGTTTCACCCTCTCTTCGCAAGTACTGTCTTTCAGGATCAAGTAATACAACAACTTGGTTCTTCTTTGGAAATTTCCTTGAGATCCTGGCTGGCAAACCTGTTCCCCTTGAACCATACTCAACATGACTTGCCCCTGTCACCACTAACAGTAGACCAGTACCCCCTCCATCTGCTACTGCTTGTAAAATAACTTGTGACATTGTATGGTCTTCAACAACTCTTGTCTGTGCCGACAAATAAGAGCTTGGTCCAAACGGAATAATCTGCATTGGGAGGCTCATATCGAATGTAGATCTACGTGAGAATGAGGAAAATCCTGAGATAAACCCAGAACCAGCAGGGGGAGTGTATAATTTACGCTCAGCCTTTGAAAGACCACGGATACCCTCTGCTTGGACAGTTCTTAAAACCTACATCAGATTAAGCAGAGTTTTGTCAACTCTTATCAGAGTCACAAATAAAAGCAAAATTTGTCAAAAGCTCACTCTCTTAACATGTCCATATTGAGTTGAAATGATCAAAATCAAATTCATGCCACTTACACCATGAAGATTGTAATTAGTCCCACAAACATCAATCAGAGAGAATCCAAGAGTTGGTTCAAAACTACCATCTAATACTACTCTAGAACCAACTAAGAACAATAAAAATGAAGCAGCATAATCAAAAGGATTTGAAAATAAGCCCTGAACTACAACGATCATCGAAAGATTCCAAACCAAACCAAACAGTTAACTACATGTCTACATCCAAATACAATTAAGACTCTACCTTAAGAGGAGTCCCGCAAGCAATTAGTTTAACAGAGTTATCGCGACAGTAACTTAAAAGAGGCTCATACTCTTGCCACCGTTGAGGCGGCCAATGTGTCACGTAAGACTTCAATGTCTCTCCGTCCATCCTGCCACCAAAACAATACTCACGATCACGAAAATTACATTACACTGCAATCTCTAGCTTACAGTAAGAATATGTAGGTGTAGACAAACCTCTTATCCATGTACTGATTAAGCTGGTCCTGCAAATCAAGAGGGAACGCTTCTAGTGCCACAGAGATTTGACGCTCGCTTTCAACACATCTCTTCTTCAAGTTTCTAACTATTTCGAGTTCAAGCTCCTTATCGTCTTTAGTAGGCACCTGCTCCGCCTCGCCGAGGTACACAACTCTCGCGTTCATCAGCTTCTCCCACACTTTCTTCTTATCTTTTCCCATAGCCATCGGCTCACCAATCGCCGTCGCGTCATAGATTCTCGAGGTTATAGTCTCTTCCTTATTCACAGACGCAGGCGGCGGCGGCGATGGAGGAGGAGCTGGTGATTCCGCAGGCGAAGAAGTCACAGTAGCGGAAGAACTCTCCTCGGAGGCTAAAGAGACAGACGGCTTGAGAATCAAGGAAGCAGCGGAAGCAAGAAGCGGCGAGAGAAGAACAGCGCGGCGAGAGAAGGCGGCTCGGGATGGAAGAAGATCGGAATCGGAAAGAGCAACGACGGATACAGAATTGTTCTTCTCATTAGCGAGGTTGATCGGAAAATGAAAGCCATGGAAACGGCGACGGCGAGGAAGAGAGGAGGAAGAGGAGCAAGGGCAGTGAAATAATAATGGTTGAGAAACGAAGAGATCATTTGTAGCTGTGAGTTTCATTCTCAGGGAAGAGCAGAGCAGAGAGAGCTCCGTTTTGTACACGTCAGCTTACTACTTTACACACATTGCTATGGCAGCGATACGAATGAGGGAGGAATTTTAATTCAGTTTTCATCTGAATTTTTGATTTTATATCATCGGGGAAGATAAGATAAGCCACGTCATTCTGTAAGTAGTTCGCAATTATTTTTTTTCCCTGGTGCAGAAAATTTCATACTTCTTTCGGGGGTCTTCTGACAAAAACCCGATAAGCAAAAAACATGATGTTTACGTCCCACTGATCAAAGATCAAACACAAGACTCTTTGCAACTAAACAGATTACAATCTCAATCAAAGAAACTTAGGAGAAGAAAACATGGGGGTAAGAAGATGAATAGTACAGTCTCGGGATGATAAAGAAACCATCATATCACTGGATGTTGATATCGTGGAACGATGGCAAGACCGCAACCAGAGGATCACCATAACCTACGGAGTCTGTTTGCATATGAAGAAGCAGCATGAGTTTATATCAGTTTTCTTATATGATTTCTGAAGTTCATATTAACTCAAAATGTTTACCTCCGTCATCTGAAAGAAGCTTGAGGACTTCCCCAGCTACATCCGACTGTTCCACAATTAGCAAAGATCAATGAGTCTTGATTTGATAGTTTCAAAGAAGATATGGATATATTAGCAGCTTAAGCTATTACCGTCACTGGAAGTTCTGTTCCCAACTGATGTAAGTATCCAATAACTTGCCCTTCCTTTATTTCATCACCCTGAGGAATTTTTTTTCGCTTAGGATGTGAATAATCTTGAATCTTATCTTTGTTTTCATTTTAAGAGAAGAAAAAGAGTTTCATAGAGTTATTTACCTCTTTGCAGCTAGGAGATAGTTTCTTTCCTTTTACAGTTCTGCTTCTGTGAAACTCGCCAACCTTTTAGATAAGAGAAGAAGAAAGAAGATCAAATTAAACAAGAAGGAATGCGAGAAAGGGATATGGAAACCAATCACTTAATTAGGTGATGGATCTCATACTGAGGGAGATTTGACTAGAACATAATTATTTGATCCAGATGCCTCCAAAGCTGCCAACTTTGCTGGTTTCCCATATGATGTATTTATAAATGGAGATACTTTTTCAGAAGGTTTTGCTTTAGATGGGCTAGGAATAGAGGAAACCGATTGATTCATGGGCTCAGAAGGAATCGGAGGTGCTACGGTTGGAGATATATCCTCCACAGGAATGGGGTTTGTGGCCGCTTCAATCTTCCGTTTTAGGTTCATCTCGAAATCTCCAACCTGTAGTGAAAGAAAGCATCAGAAATTGTAATTGTTGGAATATACGTTGAAGAATCAGCCTCAACTTAAATAAGTGACATTATCTCCATTGTTGGTTGTAATAACATGCACTTGTCTTCGTCATAGCGTTAAAGAAAAGTTTACAAAAACAGTGAAGTTTAAAAGTTAACGCCAGAGTAACTTGCCTTAAGTTTCAGGACAGCAACCTCAGTCTCATCACACATCTCGTGAACCAGTGCCTGCAACATTGAAGAAAGAAAAAACATACAATTCATCAAACAATAGATAAAGAAAGGCACAGACTTCATTCTGAAAAATTATAAGAGTAGATTGCCTGAAGTTATGCATCCATAATCCTGACGATCGTCAAACATCACCTACCAAACTTATAAGCTAAAGTACCTAATACTCTATCTAAACCCAAAGAAGGCAAAAGAAGAAACCTCCACTTCTTTCGGGAAAGTTGTCCGTCGAACAGATTTCTTCCCGTTTGACACAGTCGCATCAGATGAATCTGCAAAACCAGAAATGAGCAAAAGTCAAGGAAAGAAAAGAATTTGTTCCAATATTCACATCACTGCATTTCCTAGTTCCAAGACAGTTGAAAAAGATGAAGAATTACAGCTAGCCTTAGGTAATTGATTACCCAATTCCTCTAAGAGCAAAAGAGACTAGTAGCATTGTTAGCTAAGTGATGAGGCAAATTACTACAATCCTAACAGTCAAAAAGGCATCAACCAGCAATAACAAACATGAAGAAGAATTGTGGAAGATAAACTCACCATCGCTTTTGGTTGTTGTCGAAGTTTTAGAGGCCTTTGCACGTAACACAAGCGTGTAATTGCTGCTCCTGTTGGATAATCTCCACCGTGGTACACAAGAAGTACCAGAAGCAGACCAATTTCCAGAAAGCAAGTGAAGCTCACTCTGTGACCCTAAAGTCTCTGCAAAATGGAGCGAGAAAATTCCCACTTGAGACTAAAATCCAAAGGAACCATCCCGACGCTAGACGAATAAATGCGTCTTTGATACAAAATTAGACATTCAAGATCCCAAAATCGAAACCTAATTCAGTCACAAAGAGATCGGATCTATCAAAACATGAAAACCTCAAACAGTAAACCTTAAGAACGGATAATATACACTCTAAGAAGCAACAACGTCACTAACTGATAGCTCGAATCTATGCATTTCTACTCATACTCCTCTGTTTCTAATTTTACTCTCAAGGAGCGAAGGAAAGCCGAAGAGACACTCACGATGAAGAGATCCGAGAGCTGCAGAAGACGCCATTGGAAGAAGAAAAGCGTGAGCTTAGAGAAAGGAGAAGAAGGTTTTTTGGGTTGGTTGAATTAACGCCAAAAATAGAAAACTGGGTTAGTTGAGCTAAGAAGATGACGGTTGGGCAACTTTAATTATTTTGAGCGGCCTTCTTCTTTGGTTACTCCGTCCGCCGCATCTATTCTACAGTACGGTCAGTCGCTATTCTTGCTAACGTGCGCCAGGATAAAAGCGTACTCTAATGGTGAATATGTGGTCAAAGTGTAAATTATTAACAAAAGCTTTCTTTCTTATGTGCTTTTCATCTTTTTTTAACAGTCTTTTTGCAAATGTCAATACTCTTGAGCTATATCTTCTACGGACTTACTTGACATGGAATCAAATAGCAAACAGTACTGATTAGTAAAAACAATGGAAGGACCTCTCAGTATAAAACCAAACCTGAATCTTTGACAATTCAATTCATTCATTTGTAGCAAATGAATTTAAACTGCTACCATATAACAACACTTTTTGACACAAGAAGAGTCATCTCATCATTCATTACTGATTCCTGATATATTAAGATACCGAAAAAAATACCAAAATTCTGTTCTTTTCCCTAAAAATGTCTTTTTACTCTTCTTGTTTCAAGCATGCTTCAGGTAGTCTAAAGCTTAGACAAAACATCGCCTGCAATGTACAAAAATATCCAAGCTCAGGAACTAAAGACGATGTTTTGACAATATACCAAAATTCATTCAAGAAAAAAGATTAACAGATGAGTGGGATCTTACCTTGTTTGGAGCTACATCTCTGACCTTGTGGAAGACTGGATCTTCTATATGGAACTTCAAAGCAGTTTCAGCTTCCTTCAAAATGTCACACAAGCCGTATTTCAGATTTCAGATCTTTGGTATCAAGATATGATAGTAGTGAAGAAAACAAAACTAGAAGGGGCAAGCAGGAGGGAGTTGTTGATACTTACTGCAATTATAGACTCTGTTGTTTCGGTTGCACGAATAAAGCAATAGCAGTGAATTAAAGGAAGAGGTCCTTTCCAATACCTCCTTTGAATAACATTACTAAAAGAATCTGCAAATACAATTACAGAGCTTATATGCATTAGTAATATGAAAAGAACAAATCATGAGTTCCTTTATTACTTCTAAGTAGAATTGAAGAAGAAATCACACATATAAGCCTGATGCATCTCCTATTTATATTGATCCTGGTCCTAATAAACTTGCTAATGGGGTATGTAGTTGATGAAACTCTCTTTTCGCATAAAATAAACAGCATCATAATTTAAATCATGAACCAGTATACTGAATCAAGATCATTATTTTGTGAGCTGCAATTTCTTACGTAAAAGTCAGTCTAGTCCCAAATTTAACCAAAAGAATCTAGAATCATTGATAACGTACCTATAAACTGCAAGGCAGAAGCTGGAAGGTTCATGATTACATGATCGATATGTTCCCATGGCTTTGCAATTGGAAGCAATGTTTGTCTCAACCTCTTATTTGCGTGTCCTTCTATACTTTTGCAGTCTTTTCCTACCCCATTTTCTGCACTCAATTATATACTTGTGAATTGTGATGATCCCCAAGGCAATATTTACTAATAGAATGTCTTAGAGAGACATTTCTTACCTGTCTCTATAATACCAGATGGCTTCTTGATTGCCCCACGAGCCTCATTTATGCTTGCATTGAATTCATGTATCTCCTCTCCACTAATTCCAGCATTTTTATCTTCAAGATTAGTGTCAGCTATGGTATAGCACAGTGAAGAGAAACCTACTGTTAAAAGTTATTCGTTATGCCAACTATAGTGCAAACAAAAAACATAGTTTAAATCAAAAGAAATACCTCCTTGACTCACGACTGCTTCCTTTGTTTTATCATCAGCCACTGATTGCAGATTACCCTCACAAGTTGACACCGTCATCAACTGAGAGAAAAATTTACGAGCATCCATATTGTGCACACAAATCAAATCATCAACCTTATTGAACTTTGCATTGATCTTCAAGTACCGAACACTGTCTGGATTTAAATCATTTGCATAAACGAAGCATCCTTTCTGTGCAGCTGGAATAGCAAAAGGCCCAATACCAGCAAACATATCACACACGGTTTCTCCAGGTTTAAACAAAGATGAAAGCCGCATGTGCTCATGCTCCAATCTAGAATTCCAATATACCAAGCCATAGTCCAGCTTAAATCTTGCCCCATATTGTTTCACTTCTGTTTCCATGTCATTTTCCCCAGCTAGCACTTCAAACTTAGGAACTCGAAACTCATTACTGATAGTCCCAACTTTATTCACAATTGTCTTGATTCTTGGATAATTTTTCTACAAATATAGAAGACCACCAGAAGGTTAGATGCATTAGCTGTAATGACACGAGATGCAATTATTATAAATAAATAAAATGCTATCATGAAAAGAACATCAAAAACTTACATCATAGATAACCTTTGCAATAACATCTTTGAATGGAAGGAGCTCATCATGTAGATTTAAGTGGGCAATATGACCTGCACGTAGTAAGCAAAGAGATGTTGGTTCTCTTGAGAGAGGACTCATAATACTTGAAAACTTAGCAAGAAAATGTACCCATCAGCCTTTAGGTTGCAGACTAGATAAAAATAAGTTATAGCACATGCACACAAATTGCTAGATCATGCAAACAGAGTTCTTTCAATCTAGATTGTTAACTTAAAAAAGCAAACAGAAATTTAGTACTTAACTATTGTTTCAAAAGATGAAGGTATATCCACTCCATCTGGCAGAATCTGCTTCAATATGTGATCTGCGAGAAAAGAACAATATCAGAAGGTTTCATATCACTTAAACAGGATAAGGACTTAACAAAACAAGAATCAAGGCTAATAGAAACCAAAAAACAGTTAGACCATTTACGAATTTCCTCACATCCTTAGCAATAACCAGTAAAATGGGGCAAACGCCAGGGTATCACAATCCAATTGGCGACGAAAACGAACCAACAATAGTTACAAGGAACTGGTAACAAACTTTCTCGTACATATGTACAAAAAGCTCATAAAAGATAGCATGCAGGAAAACTAGCTCTTCTAAAAGTCCTGTCAATTCCAAAATAGAAACGGTAATGGAAAGAAGCTTCCTAATGAATTTGTAGTCTTACCTGCACTCCAATAGGAATACCCAAGAGAGACCGAATGAGGAACAACTTCAACTTCACTTAGTTTCTTAATCTGGTTAAGTTTATCCTCCGGTATCTCCGACAGATCTGTCCTATAACAAAGAAAAACTTGGTTAATACGAATAATCCCACTATTTCCTAGACACATTCCGCAGATAAAGAATGAACTCTTACCAGCACTTTTAACGTTTTCGGACAATATCACCAAACGAGTCTTCTCACAGGTAGGATCTTCAGTGATGGGCTTAATTCGTGGCATGTTGAGCATGTACCTACAAGTTTATCAAACCAAGTAACTTCCTTTTCATCAATAAGAACACAAACCACACTAAAAAAAAGGCAATGCAATACACATCAGCTCCTACATATGGCTGCTTACTCTACTTTCTCATTGAACTTATTATTCTTGGGAATTGAAGTTTTGGAGATCCTTAAATCAATAATTTGAGTTATTAGAGTAGAAACGTACCCATTGAGAATGCGAGTTGCACTTTTACAGAGTTCACGGGGAATTCTAAGAGCCCACAGCTTGAGATCGACATCGAACTTGCTTTCATCAAACATGGTGCTTACGGTGTCGTTTTAATATGTTCAAGTATCCAAAAGACAAGAAGAGAAAAGTAGAAACAACCGAGTGAAGAAATCGGCGGAAGAAGAAGAACGAACCACCAGATGACCAGACCCGTGGCGTCCGTCAGTGAAGCCGTCAAGGTTTAGTCGTGCGCTCTCGGTATGTTAGGGTTTGATTTAAAATGAAATAAAATAAAAATTGATCTAAAAAAAAAAAGGCAAAAAGAGGAATCGAACCGGCGACTTTGAGGTTTTGGGCCGGCTCAACCTTATGGTCAGACTCAGGCCCTAAAATATCTAATCTCCACGAGCTCTGATTCAGAACTACACAAGTCTTGATTTTTTGGTTCACACTTGCGGATCGGAAACCTCACGGCCAGATCAGCCGCATCTAACCTCACGCGCCACCGCAATGTCAACTCCACCGACGCTACCTGTCACAAATCAGCAAGCTGTTCAATCTCAGCCACCAATCAACACACCTGCCTTCCGTACTTTCTTCTCACGCCTCTCCACCTCGATCCGTGATGGCTTGTCACAACGTCGTCCATGGACGGAGCTCGTCGATCGGAGTTCCATGGCTCGTCCTGAATCTCTCACCGATGCCTTGTCCCGGATCAGGAAAAATCTCGCCTACTTCAAGGTTAACTACGTCGCCATCGTCTCCCTCGTGCTCGCCTTTTCGCTTTTCTCTCATCCTCTCTCCCTTCTCGTCCTCCTCGGTCTACTAAGCGCGTGGATGTTCCTTTACCTATTCCGGCCATCAGATCAGCCATTGGTTGTCTTCGGTCGCACTTTCTCTGATCGAGAGACTTTGCTTGCTCTTGTGCTGTCTACGATCGTCGTCGTGTTTATGACGAGCGTTGGATCTCTATTAACCTCTGCGCTTATGGTTGGTGTTGCGATTGTTTGCGTACACGGTGCGTTTGTGGTTCCGGATGATCTATTCTTGGACGATCAAGAGCCTGCCAATGCTGGATTACTCTCATTCCTTGGAGGTTCTGCTACCTCAGCTGCTGCAGCTGTCTCGGGGAGAGTGTAAGAGCTGGATTCGATTCAGATCTCGTCAACAAACCAACCTGGAGTTGAGATGAGTATTCGTGCCTTTTAATTACAGTTGTGATTGGTAACTCGGTACTGATTTTAGGGATTTGGTGTTGTTGATTTGAATGTAGATTCGTAACGAAGCTCTACAGGTTTAGAACTACGAATTTTTGGTTGCAATATCTGCTTCTTCTTGTGTTGTTTTCCTCTTATGTTCAGATGTAGAAAACTCAAAGTTGATCTTTCTCTATCGTTCTCGTATTGTGGGATTCACTGTTTAAATTTCATCTCCTTTCAATCAGTTTTGTTCTCTTGTTAAATTGATCAGTAGCAGTGACTTTCAAAGCATTGTTAACCAAAATGTTCTATTTGCATTCAGAGTTCCTTAGCAGTTTAATGGAGATTAAGTGACAGAATAGTTTGATCTGGAAGCACTTAGCTAAAAAACTTAGTAGTTTCAAAATGCGATAGAGTAACAAATAGGTGATTTATATAGAGTACTAACTAGAGTGTCTATGTGTGGTGCATGTTCCTTGTTTAAATGATCCATTTCACTGTGGCTAGTAGAGGATAGTAGCCAGTCACTCAGAGAACAGCGCTTTGGGGTAGGACTGGTGAAATTCCTTTAACAGTTGTTCCGTCATCTTCTTATTTGAGATTTGTGCTATTTTCAGTGTCAATCCCCATGGAATCTTTTGCGTTTGTTAGTTTAGTGTTCATAGCTGTTACATTGATCGTATAGTGGCTTTCTTCTCTAACTGCAGTTATCTCCTATTTTTGCTCACTTGTTTTGTGATTTGAAGTGAGAATCTTTCATGCTTTATGGATGGAAGAAATGTGATTTTCTTGCTTTCCCTTTTTTAAAGCTTTATCAGATGGCCAAAATTAGCTATCTAGGTTAGATCCAGCTATGTATGTAGATTATATGGTGGGCAAGTCGGATTCAGGATATATATCGTATGTTGGCATTGTTGTTTGCGACCAAAAGAAAGGTTAAGAATATGGAAACGAAATTTGTCTACCAAACTAGAATCAGTCTGCAGTTTGCTCATAGTCCCACTTTTGGAAATTTAGCACTTACCACTGTTAAAGAGATTTGGTGAAGACAAGGGTAGGGTGTTATTAGTTGGTTTATTGTTCACAAAATTAGGATAAGCTTTGGGGTTCGATGTTATTGGTTTGTGTTTAGTTCACTTCGAAAGATTGTTTGAACTTTATTTTGGTGATTGAAAATTGGGTAATCTGGTATAGTATTGGCCTTCAATTCCCGGGTCTAAGAAGATTTCAAGGAGAACCAACTTTAATCTAATTTCTTTAGCTACAGCTTTATCAGCTTGATAAAACTTCCCTTCAAAAATCATCTTGTTCCGATTCCTCCAAACTTTATGCAAAAATTATGTGAGAAACAATTCTTGGTGATAGCATTTACAATATATGACATCATTTGAGTTTAAGGTAAGAATCTCCCAAATTTTATTCTTGCAACCATAATAGAAGACAAAAGAAATGCATGTTTTCAAAAGAAATGCTCATATTTGGTAAGAGTTTTTTTTTAATTTAATAAGCTTCATATATCTAAACGAGTTAGATCCAGCGGTACGCGTGTAACCAACCAATCAGCAACTAGCATAAGTAAAAAAGAGTAAAGATAGTTCAACGTCAACAATAGCATAATAACCTCGTACGGCAGACACCCTTCTCCTCTTTTCATTTTTAATTGTAAAACGGGAAAAAGTTTCACTTTCAAGTTTCACTTTCAAGTTTCAAAGTCGTGTGTCTCCTTCTTCTTGAACTAAAACTACCTTTACTAGTTCCCAATTTAGAGGGGCACTATAGTCATTAAGTATAGGCTTCACTATTGTGAATTTGTGAGTGATCCATGGCTTGTAGGTCCCAGCAAAATATAGCCGTTAGGAGAAGAAGTGAAGGAGCGGTTCATTGTCCGTGTCCATAAGGGCAGCTCCGGCGCACTAAACGAAGCTGGTCTGCAAAACGAAAAACAAAAAAGAATTTTAAAATAATGTATGTTGTCTGCTTTATTCTTGTACTTTATTCAGTTCAGACGAACTCTACTTTGATCTCTTTCTTTTAGATTTGGAATAAAATTAAATAATGTTGACCTCACATACAAACTACAAAGATAACATAGTTCTTTTTTTTAATCTAAGAAATCGCAAAAGTTACAAAATAACCGAGTAAATTTGAATGTAACTATTATATTACTGGTTCAAATTTGAATCATGATAAAAATACTCTTTGACAAAATCAAAAAAATTGTTTTTTCTAATAATTTTTAATCTTTGTCACTTGTCAGAAACTTCAGAACCAACATTGTTTGTATTGTGATTGATGATTTTATCGTTTTTGATACTAATAAATCTAACCTTTATGCATTTAACACCTACAAAATCCTGGAAAAAAAATAAGTGGTTCCAAATCCCCAGTGACATTTCGTAGTAGTAGTAATAATAATTTACATACACCGTTAAACAAAATGACATGAGAGCAAGAGTGACCAAATCCATCGAACAAAACAAAGTGTTTCAAACACTAATTAATTAATACGAATAAATGAACCTAGCCGTTGGAGCTCATTTAGTATTACAGGCAAAGAAGCAGAGAGCCACTGTTCTCACCCCCCAACCTCTTATTGCCATCACCTGATCTTTGTCTCCCCCTTCTCTCTCTCTCTCACTAGAAAATAAAAGAAACACTCACCAAGATTCTCTCTCTCTCTAAGATGGTCACGTGCTGTGTTGTTCTTTCCCAACGAAACCCATCTCTCTCTTTACAAAACTCTTTCAATTCCAAATTCTTTCTCTGTTCCATCCTCCTCAAAGCTACTATTCACTCATAAATTATCTCAAATCTTCTTCTCTCTTCTCTCTTCTTCTTCTTCTAACGGAGTTTATTACCCAAAACAAAGCTCTCTTTGATTTCAATTCTTTAAGTATGATCAACACCACCATTGATCATCCCAAGGCTCCACTTCGAAGCCACTTTCTCCTTCACCTAATCGTGTTCCTCCTCTTCTTCGTCCCTCCCTGCTCAAGCCAAGACTGGGACGGTGTAGTGATCACACAAGCTGATTACCAAGGTCTTCAAGCAGTTAAACAAGAGCTGATTGATCCGAGAGGATTCTTGAGAAGCTGGAACGGTTCTGGATCCAGTGCTTGCTCTGGTGGCTGGTCTGGTATCAAATGTGCTCAAGGTCAAGTCATTGTGATTCAACTCCCATGGAAGAGTCTTGGAGGTAGGATCTCTGAGAAAATAGGACAGCTTCAAGCTCTTCGTAAGCTTAGTCTTCATGACAACAACCTTGGAGGTTCGATTCCAATGTCATTGGGACTCATTCCTAATCTCAGAGGAGTCCAGCTTTTCAACAACCGTCTCACTGGCTCTATACCTGCTTCTCTCGGTGTTTCACGTTTCCTTCAAACGCTTGATCTCAGTCATAACTTGCTCTCTGAGATTATCCCACCGAATCTTGCTGATTCTTCTAAGCTTCTTAGGCTTAACCTCAGTTTCAATTCACTCTCTGGTCAGATCCCAGTGAGTCTCTCTCGTTCTTCTTCTCTTCAGTTTCTTGCTCTTGACCATAACAACCTCTCTGGTCCTATCTTAGATACTTGGGGTAGTAAGTCTCTTAGTCTCCGTGTCTTATCTCTTGATCACAATTATCTCACTGGTCCATTCCCATCTTCACTCTGCAACCTAACTCAGCTGCAAGAGTTTTCCTTTAGTCATAACAGAATCCGTGGAACCCTACCTTCTGAGTTGAGCAAACTCACTAAGCTTAGAACAATGGATATTAGCACTAACAGTATAGGTGGCAAGATCCCTGAAACTATAGGAAACATTTCTTCTCTTACACATCTGGATTTGTCTCAAAACAAACTTACCGGAGAGATTCCTATTTCGATTTCTGATCTGAACACCCTTAGTTTCTTCAATGTCTCTTATAACAACTTATCTGGTCCTGTTCCTACTCCCTTGTCCCAAAAGTTCAATGCCTCCTCTTTCGTCGGAAACTTAGAGCTTTGTGGATACAGCGTTTCAACGCCATGTCCTACTCTTCCCTCACCGTCTCCTGAAAAACAAAGGAAATCATCTCACAGGAATCTGAGTATCAAAGACATCATCCTCATTGCTTCTGGAGCACTCCTCATAGTTATGCTCATCCTTGTATGTGTTCTATGTTGCTTGCTGAGAAAGAAAGTCAATGAAACCAAAGCTAAGGGCGGAGAGGCTGGACCTGGAACTGCAGCTGCAAAGACCGAGAAAGGAGGGGAAGCTGAAGTTGGAGGTGAAAACGGAGGGAAGCTGGTTCATTTTGATGGGCCAATGGCGTTTACTGCAGATGATCTTCTGTGTGCAACAGCAGAGATTATGGGTAAAAGCACTTATGGAACAGTTTACAAAGCTACACTCGAAGATGGAAGTCAAGTTGCAGTGAAGAGATTGAGAGAAAAGATTACCAAAAGCCAGAAGGAGTTCGAGAATGAGATTAATGTATTGGGAAGAATCCGGCATCCGAATCTCCTTGCACTTAGAGCTTACTACTTAGGCCCCAAGGGAGAGAAGCTTGTCGTCTTCGATTACATGTCTAGAGGAAGTCTTGCCACATTCCTCCATGGTAAGTTTGATACTTTTTGCAAGAAAAGCCTCGAAGTTTTATACTTTTGCTAAGATATTAACATTTTGTAACTTTGTTTTCATGTTTGAAATTTGCAGCAAGAGGACCAGATGTTCATATCAATTGGCCTATAAGGATGAGTTTAATAAAGGGAATGGCTCGTGGCTTGTTCTACCTTCACACGCACGCGAACATCATCCACGGAAACTTAACATCAAGCAATGTACTTTTGGATGAGAACATCAATCCCAAGATCTCAGATTACGGTCTTTCAAGGCTAATGACAACAGCAGCAGGATCAAGCGTGATTGCAACAGCTGGTGCTTTAGGTTACAGAGCACCTGAGCTCTCCAAGCTGAAGAAAGCCAACACGAAAACAGATGTGTACAGCCTCGGTGTGATCATATTGGAGCTTTTGACAGGTAAATCTCCGAGCGAGGCTTTAAACGGTGTGGATTTGCCTCAATGGGTAGCTACTGCGGTTAAAGAAGAGTGGACTAATGAGGTTTTCGATTTGGAGCTGTTGAATGATGTGAACACAATGGGGGATGAGATTTTGAATACACTGAAACTGGCGTTGCATTGTGTTGATCCAACACCATCAACAAGACCCGAAGCTCAACAAGTGATGACACAACTGGGAGAGATTAGACCTGAAGAGACAATAACAACAACATCTGAACCGTCGTTGATTGATGTTCCTGAAGCTTCTGCTTCTACAAGCCAATAGAAGAAGAAAGAGTGGAAAATTTTGGTAGTTATTGGAATGTTGTAATAGTAGAGATTTTGCAATTCTTTAATTCTTCCAAGTATTGTTTTCTTTGTTCGTTTCAGTGTTTTGAACCACTTTCGTCATCAGTTTGTGTTTGTAAATAGTGTAAGCTGGTCATGTTTCTTCTCTTTTTACCAAGCCGTCTCTCCTCAGTCTCTCGAGCATTAGTGAAAAATTTGGGTTTCAAGAAGGTAACTTCAAGATATGAGATTCAACCATCTACAGTTAAAGTGTAGTTAAGTTTTCAAATGGGCACATACACTGAAAAGAAGAGAACATTATCTAACCAAATACCAAAATGTATCTTTGTATAAGAATGAAATGCTCAACACAACTTATAGCCAAAACAGTGAAACACAAACAAAGTTGGCAGAGAAGTATAATCCCCTAACTTAGGAAAACATCACGTGCTAAGAATTCTACTACATCTTACACAATGAATCATAATGCACTTGCCCACCCACCAGTCACAGTGATATTTGTGTTTTTTATTCGTCTTGTCACATATCAACTTACAAAATTAATTATTTAAAAAATAAAAAATTGTACATATTATTTAGTTTCAAATCTTTTAATATTATTAAAAATGTACATATTATTTAGTTTCAAATCTTTTAATATTATTAGGTTTTGGACGCATAGCGTAGCGTGCGTATATTTGATATATATTGATGAAAACTATATATGATTGATGATGGTAGTAAAATATTATCTTATAAAAAAACTAAATTAGTATTAACGAAAAAGTTAAATTTCATATACACAATTTTTTGAAATATATAAATTAGTTGTGTTATAAAATCAAATCTGATAAAAAAAATCATAAATTTAACTCGACATCCAGGTGAGACGAATTAAATTGATGACCTCACATATCCTAAACCATTTCTTTGACCACCAGAAAAACAAAACAATTTTATCATCATGAATTTAACTCGTTTTCATATTTAATTGATCGCTATCCCCTATGTTTTCGTATTTTTTATTCAATGTTTTCTTATTCTTCATATTCTTTCATGTCATTTATATTGTCAAATTTTGTGGTAGTCGTCATCATTACTTTTACCGTCTGGTTATTCGCTATACTCTTTTTCTTCTTCATCTTCGTCAACTTCTTCACTTTTTTCCACTAAAAAACTTTTTTTAGACTACCACACAACTCCAAAAACAAAATCATTTCTTTTCTCATAAAAATAAAAAATAAGATTAAAAATAAAAAAATAATGAAAAATGTCAACTTATCTATAAAATCATACACAAAAATATGTTTTACTGCACATAATAAATAAAAGCACAAACGTAGATAATAAGATAATTTATGTTTTACATAAATATTTATAATATTTTAAACTTTTAAAATTTAAAAATTATACTCCCTCTGATTCATAATATAAGATGTTTTGGAGGTTTTTCTTTGTTTCATAATATAGGATGTTTTCAACTTTTTAGATAACTTTTATATTTTCTTATTATTTATTTTATGCAATTTTGTTTATGATTGGTTGAACTTTTTTAAAGTGGTTATTTCTTAATCTGCGTGCTTTCACTTAAAACATCTTATAATTTGAAACGGAGGGAGTACTATTTAAAAACTTTTTAAAAGCTAAGAAGTTTTAAAAGTTTCAATATTTATAATATTTAAACTTTTAAAAAGTTTCAATATTTATAATATTTTAAACTTTTAAAATTTAAAAATTATAATATTTAAAAACTTTTTAAAAGCTAAGAACTTTTATAAGTTTCAATATATATAATATTAAAACTTTTAAAATTTTTAAATATTATAATTTATTTTTAAGAAACTTTTTAAAGTTTTAATTTGATCAAATAAAAAAACGGATCACACTGAGGCCTTGAATGGAGAAAGCATATCAAGCAGAGCAGATCAAGTGGTTCAAGCAGATCAAACAGAATAGAAGTAGATCAAATATTTGGCTGTTTAAGTGCAGATCAAGGGTGAACAGCATAAAAAAAGCTGCAGACCATATCTGCATGTATTTCTCCTGCATTTACCACAAAAGACAAAAAAATATGAACCGCACATAGTTCATCTGCATTAACTTTAAAAAGTAAAAAAAATTCTTGAATGGTAACTTAGTTAAAAATCTTTGTTCATAAAATTAGTTTACAATTATCTACTAGTACTAATAAAAAGTAGGAGTTATAAACTCCTTAAGGCGTCCACCTAAGCTTTAAAACCACCAATAGTAATTAGACACCTCACTATTAACATTTTTTAAAAATTTCCAGAATTTTATTTATTAAGAATTATTTTAAACAACCTATCAGAATTTGACATGTCATTTATTAACATTTTTAAAATTTCCAGAATTTTTAGAAAAAGAAAAATTTTTAAATTTATGGAAATAAAAGAACTATGTACAATATCCCACATCGGCTAGAAAATTTTTAGACAATAGTTCAGAATCGGTATAAATAAGATTAATATGCTTCTAACAACGAATGAGCAAGAAAGCTTGATTTATCGAACGTCCAAGTTTAAAAGTTTTATTCAGTTTTTATTAGTATAGATTAGAAAATGTACATATTATTTAGTTTCAAATCTTTTAATATTCTTAATATGGTAGAAATTGTACATATTATTAAAATGTTAAAAATCTGCTCTACAAATCTTTTAAAATCTTGATAGGTTTGGTTGTTTTCTAATAATATTATAGTAAAACTCCCTTTTATTTGAGTATATTCCTCCTTTTTTTCTAACCAAAGAAAATTGTCAATTGATATATTTTTTCTTTTCTCTTTACAGAAAAAGCCGAAAAGGAAAAATCCAAAAAACGAGAGGGCCCAAAATTACACAAAAACCGATGAGAAAATGTAAATATCTTCCAGTAAAGCGGTAATACCACACGCCTGACACGCTCCTAAACCCACCTCTCAATCTTGTCCATACACGTGTCATTCATCTACCGCCTCATCATCCATTTATATTACATCCTTCCGCCACTAATCGCCTCCTCACCCACCACAAAAACCCTTTCTTCTCTTCCAGCATCGTTTCTAGAGAGAGAGAGAGAGCTAAAAAAAAAAAAAAAAAAAAAANGATGCTTCTCAAAGCTGCTGCTTCTACTTTCTCACTCTTGAACATTCATGGAGAGACTCCTCTCTTCTCTTCAGTTTCTTCTGTAAAACCCGGAAACCTCTCGTTCGCTCTCCGTGCTAGTACCAAGGGTTCATCAAGCACGTTGAGCGGCGTTGTGTTTGAGCCGTTCGAAGAGGTGAAGAAGGAGCTAGATCTTGTTCCTTCTGGTCAGCAGTTTTCTCTTGCTCGTCAATTGTACTCCCCTGAGTGCGAAGCCGCTGTTAACGAGCAGATCAAGTACGTTTCTAATTCGTCTTCTTCGATTCTAACAGTTTTTGTTTAGATTGGAATTCTAAATCTGTCGATTGAGTTAATTTTTGTTTTTTTTGTTTTTTTTGAGTATATCAATGAATCTGGATTTTGCGTTTGTTTGCAGTGTGGAGTATAACGCATCCTACGTTTACCACGCTCTGTATGCGTATTTTGATCGTGATAACGTTGCCCTCAAGGGTTTGGCCAAGTGAGTTTTTTCTATTATTGGAAACCCCTTTTGCTATTGTTCGTTCTGTCTCTGTGTGTTGATTAATGAGTTTTGTCTCTGTTACTCAGATTTTTCAAGGATTCGAGTGTGGAAGAGCGAGAGCACGCTGAGCTGTTGATGGAGTATCAGGTCCCTTAAGCCAACGATTTCGTTTTGTGTTTTTTTTCTTTTCATTAGCCCCTATCGTCTGAGGTTTTGTTTTATACTAACACCGTTTTGTTTTACTCGATCTACAGAACAAGCGTGGTGGGAGGGTCAAGTTACAGTCCATGGTGCTCCCTCAGTCTGAGTTTGATCACCCTGAGAAAGGAGATGCTCTCTATGGTAAAGCTTCTTTTTCCCCCTTTCTGAAATTGGTGTGGTGATGTTATTATTATTGAAGTTTTGGAATGCATAATTTGGTGTTCTTTGTTGTTGCCAGCCATGGAGCTTACTCTCTCATTGGAGAAGCTAGTCAATGAAAAGCTCCTAAACCTGCACAGTGTAAGACCATCTCTCTAATTCTTGTTTATGGCATTCAAGTCATAATCTAGCTCTACTAGTTTCTTAATACAATTTGGTATTTGAATAATGTGTTGGTCAACAGGTGGCTTCCAAGAACGATGATGTCCAGTTGGCAGATTTTATTGAGAGTACGTACCTAAACGAACAGGTAAACAAAATACCCAGACACGTTCTATTGTTAGTGGCAAAGATATGGGGCTTGTTGATCTGTCAAAAATGGAATCTAATGATTTTAAAAATATAACATTCGCAGGTGGATGCAATTAAGAAAATCTCAGAATATGTTTCTCAACTTAGGAGACTCGGCAAAGGACATGGTAACCCATTTGTTTAATCAGTTTTAAAACTAATATAAAACGCATACCTCAATTCGTCCACTTCGTGCCTCACGCTTTGTGTTTTTTTTTTTTTTTTTTTTTTTATACAGGAACATGGCATTTCGATCAGGAGCTTCTTCGTGCTGCTTGATCGATTTTTTAGCTGTAATCTCGCAGTTTGGTTTAACTTTCGAGTTATTTTGAGTATGCTGAGATGTAACTTTGTGAGGGTAGACTTGATTTAATATCTGTTGCTTTGTGAGAGAAAACAAGCTATTATGTTTCTTGGGTTAACCTTCTTTTTATTTTCCAATATTATGTTCCTAATATTTCAGTTTCCTTTAGAACGTTTCACATCAACCATTGTTTTATGATACTCTTTTATTACCGCGCATGAAAGTAGTATGTTTTAATTTCGTATTAATAAACTAAGTGGTACCAAAACATTCTTTATCCAACAAAAATAAACATAGTGGTAATCCAGTGAGATCAGTTATCAGTGTCCATACAGTCAAGATTTTAAATAATGATTGGTGTATCGTGTGTGTAAGGAAACTATCTAATGACCCACAACATATACCAATCAATTTGTTATTTCGTCATTTTAATACGATGTTCTTGAAAAACAAGTTTATAATATCTTGTATAATATCATGTACGCGATATAATATCTTTCACATGTATAAAGTATTCTAAATTTTATAAATCCACAAAAGACATTTATCGACTTGAAATATTGATGAACTTCAAATTGAGGAATGGTAAAAAATTAGTTGATAAAAGTCTGATACATGTCATGGGCGTAGTGTCTCTACTGTCTACTCTAGACCATGACCACCCAGCTCCACCAGTACATTAGTAATTTATTTCATGTTTACGTTTATAGTTACCAATATGAAGCTAAAGAAGGAGAAAACAAACAACAAGCCCGTCTAGCTCAGTTGGTAGAGCGCAAGGCTCTTAACCTTGTGGTCGTGGGTCGAGCCCCACGGTGGGCGAATTTTGGTAGCTTTATTTTTTTATCAGACAGCTTTTGGTTCTTTCCTAGTTTCGACTTTCGACTGAACGTCTGAAGTGAACTAAAGGGAAAGCTTTTTGTAATTGTTTCTAAGATGATGAAGAAGACACATGAGGATGAGCTTTTGTATTATGATTTACATTTGTAATCTTGTCTGATGTGTTCTTTATTTAACAACCAAATGACTTTATAGTTAAAGCAATTTGTTCACAATCAAATTAATCTACAAGACTACAACTAAGCAATTCGTTCACACGAAGTTATATATTTGATTTATGAGAGTTAACTTAGGCAATTTTGATAGCTTTTGTCCTTCTATTGAGACAATTGAGAGACATAAAGGCATAGTCACACAGCTTGAAGCTGGAGACTCCTTAAACAGACCGGTTTAAATAGAGTGAGATTTTCCGGTTTAGACCAACTTCACCTTTTGTACCCTATTCTCATCCACTAACTTGCACATCAAACTATACAATTATCATAATTTCATAAAAGATACTTAAGATTACTTTCCATATCTCACAATTCACATCACGTCAGAGCAAGTAATGGCATGACACATGTCATATATTATTTATTTATTGCCAATCTTGTTTTCTATATTTAGCTCTTTACACATAAACTACAATAACTCTCTTCTCTTCCCTTTCTCAAGATCGATCAGAGTAACTCTCTCTATTGTGTTGCGTGGAAGAAACAGAAGAAAGAATGATCAAGAACATCTTCCAAAGTCGCAAACTCTCAGGTCTCTGTGTTCTCTCACTCTTGCTCGTATCAGTCACAATCCTCCTCTTAACCAATGACACCATCGATCTCTTCCCTTACTTGTCTCTCTCTAATCTCCGTCGATCTTCTCTCTCCAACATCCCCACCGCCACACCAATCTCGAGTCCCACCAACGACAACTCATCATCTCCTCCGGAACCACCGGTTAACCAGACCCGAGTCGTTGATCATCCGATTGATCACGGTTTGGAATCGGATTGGTTTAAAGACGACAAAGAATGGAATGTGAGTTTGACCGTGGATTGGAAGAGATGTGAGAGTCCAGATTACATACCTTGTTTGGATAACACGAAAGCTATCAAGAAACTCAAGTCGAAGAGGAACATGGAGCACAGAGAGAGACATTGCCCTGTGCCTGCACCTAAATGTTTGGTTCCTTTGCCACAACGCTACAAAGTTCCTCTTCCTTGGCCTCAGAGTAGGGACATGGTGAGAGACTTGTTTCTATTTTTTCGGTAAGATATTTTCTTTTGTTACGGTTTCTTTGGTTCTTGCAAAAAGAAAAAAATCAGGTCTTCTTTGTTCTTGCTTTGTTGATTTAGAGTAGTTTAGTTCTTGTGATTGCTCTGCTTTCTAAAGTTCTTGTTTCTGCAGATTTGGTATGATAATGTTCCTCACCCGAAGCTTGTAGAATACAAGAAAGATCAGAACTGGGTGCGCAAATCCGGACCTTTCTTTGTCTTCCCTGGAGGTGGAACTCAATTCAAAGACGGTGTTATTCACTACATCAACTTCATACAAAAGGTTTAAAAACATATAACACATAAACCAAAACATTGATTCAGTTTATTGAGTTTTTGGTTTTTCCTTCTTTTTTGGTACAGACGTTACGTGTACTTGATTGGGGGAAGAAAGTAAGAGTGGTTCTTGATGTTGGTTGTGGTGTGGCTAGCTTTGGTGGGACTTTACTTGATAAAAACGTAATCACAATGTCATTTGCTCCTAAAGACGAACACGAAGCTCAGATTCAGTTCGCACTAGAACGAGGGATTCCAGCTACTCTCGCTGTTATTGGAACTCAAAAGCTTCCTTTTCCTGATAATGCTTACGACGTTATCCATTGCGCTAGATGCAGAGTCCATTGGCACGGATACGGTTGATATACTCAATATAAATATATATCCTTAACATTTTGAATCAGAGAAGTTCATTGCTTTTGTTAATACTGTTCTTGAAATGTGTTGTTGCAGGTGGTAGACCACTTTTGGAACTTAACCGAGTTCTAAGGCCTGGAGGGTTTTTTGTCTGGTCAGCTACACCGGTTTATCAACACGATGAAGGACACCGTAACGTTTGGAAAAGTTAGTATTATGATTTGTTAGTCTTATCCTGATTATGTTTTAGTAAGCGTACAGAAGAAGGTTTATGAATGTTCTGCTTTTGTGTGTGTTTTCTCTTGCAGCAATGGAGGCTTTGACTACATCAATGTGTTGGAAAGTTGTGGCTAGAACTCGTTTCACAAAAGTTGGTTTCGTGATTTACCAAAAACCAGACTCAGATTCTTGCTATGAAGCTCGTAAGGACAAAGATCCACCTCTCTGCATCGAAGAAGAGACTAAGAAGAACAGTTCATGGTAATGACATTGTATCCTCTTTTGTTTCATTTCAACAAAAAGCAGAGTTTTTGATGTCTCTTGAGTCTTGACCAATACCTGTAACTTCGAATCACAGGTACACTCCTCTGCTTACATGTCTACCAAAAGTACCGGTCAGTTTAACCGGAAAATGGCCTTCAGTATGGCCTGGAAGGTTAACTGATACACCGGTGAGCCTCTTGAGAGAACAGACTAGTGAAGAGAGATACAGAGAAGATACGAAACTCTGGTCTGGAATCATATCAGATATCTACCTAAACGGTTTAGCTATAAACTGGAGCAAGATTCACAATGTTATGGACATGAACGCTGGCTATGGAGGGTGAGACAATATTTCAATATATAAATATAGTTCACAAAGTAAGAATCTTCTCTTGCTTACTCATCTTGGTTCATAATTTGCTTTCAGATTTGCTGCTGCTCTTATAAACAAACGTCTTTGGGTGATGAATGTGATTCCTGTGGCTGGTGAAGACACGTTATCAACAATTTTCGATAGAGGTTTGATCGGGATATACCATGATTGGTGTGAGTCGTTCAATACATACCCTAGATCATATGATCTCTTGCACTCTAGTTTCCTTCTCACTAATCTTTCTCAAAGGTAAAGATTGAACTGGACTGGTTTTGTGTGTTTGGATCCAGAACAAAACTACATTTTGTTTTTAACTATGGGGTTTTGGATTTTCTCAGGTGTGAGTTGATGGAGGTGGTAGTGGAAATAGACAGAATAGTAAGACCAGGAGGGTATCTTGTGGTGCAAGACACCGTTGAAATGTTGAAGAAGCTAAACCCTATTCTTTTATCTCTCCGATGGTCAACGAATGTGTACAGAGGCAAATACCTTGTTGGCGTGAAGTCTTCGTGGCGTCCGTGAAGAGTTCATTTACGTTTGAGCAAGGCTGTTCTTAATTTTTTTGAAGTATAATTTTTGGCTTGCAAATTATAGGAATATCTGAAGGCGAAATTATTTTGACAAAAGTGTTCATTATTAACTAAGCTTTCAAAAGAATTGAAGTTTATATACAAATCTTTTTTTTTCCTTTAATTTGTTTGATTTCAGGATTAGGTTTTGATTAGTTGATAGAAGAAATCAAATATGAGTTAGTTGGGTCTCTGGACGGTAGTTTTGATAATGGGCCTGAATCGTAATATGGGCTTAATGATTAGCTTGTTAGGGAAGGACAAAAACGACAAAACACATAGAACTCTCTGTCTCATAACAAGCAAAAGCCCTAGTAAAACCCTAGCCGTTATATAGATCTTCACTCGCATCGCCGTAGTTAAACCTACGGGCTCGTTGAGAAGACGAACTTTTTTTTTTTTGAGTTTCATCTGCAAAGGTACTTGATTTTTCGGTGAACCCATTTCATGTTTTTTGATGGTTCTGCTTCAGTTTATGAATCCAATTGTTTCTCTGTTTCCTCAATTCGTGGGGTTGTATTGCGTAGAAGCACATATCGAAGGCTTGCAGATAACGTATAACTAAAAACGCCTGCGAGCTCAATATTTGTGCGATATTCTAAAAACCATCCATTTGGGATTTAAAAAGAATCTCTGTGTTATAAGAACTTGTCTTTTCTTATCGACAATTCTAATGGGTGTGACATTTTTATATCTCGATTTCATGATTTGTTGTTTGATATGAGTTCAATATGGATCAGTTCTGAACAGTTTATTCCTTTGAATTGAGTGAATCTTGCAATAATTGCATCACACCATTGTTGTTGTTTGAACAATTTGAGACCTTTTTGAGTTGCGTTTGTGGCTGTCTTGGAATTAAGAAGAGTCTATATAGGAAGTGATCTTTGTATAGGGTTTAGTTTCAGATCCATGGTTTTAGTTTATAGTTTGAGTTGCTGAATCATAACCTTTGTTATTTACAGGATTAGTGAAACCTGAGAGAAAATGGCGAACCCAAAAGTCTTCTTTGACATCTTGATTGGGAAGATGAAGGCAGGGCGTGTTGTAATGGAGCTATTCGCTGATGTAACACCAAGAACAGCTGATAATTTCCGTGCTTTGTGCACAGGAGAGAAGGGAATTGGGAAAGCAGGAAAGGCGTTACACTACAAAGGCTCAGCCTTTCACCGTATTATCCCAGGATTCATGTGCCAAGGTGGAGATTTCACCCGTGGGAATGGAACTGGAGGTGAATCGATATACGGGGCTAAGTTTGATGATGAGAACTTCAAGTTGAAGCACACTGGTCCAGGGATTTTGTCCATGGCTAACGCTGGTCCCAACACAAATGGGTCTCAGTTCTTCATTTGCACTGAGAAGACATCGTGGCTTGATGGGAAACACGTTGTTTTTGGGAAAGTTGTTGATGGTTACAATGTGGTGAAGGCAATGGAAGATGTTGGCTCTGACAGGGGAAATACCTCTGAACCAGTTGTGATTGAAGATTGTGGTGAGCTCAAGAACCCAAGTTCGTAAGTTTAATACACGTTTGGGTTGATCTTGACTGTTGTGAAGTGGAGACTGCAGCAATCTAAGATAGTTAAGATCAATCTAGCTGCTATGCGAAGCAATAGTACTTACGTTTTGACAATATCATATGAACCTTTCGTAAGTGATTCATCCTTCTAAGTTTTTATAAAACTATGTATTGAGTGTAGAATGGATGATAATAATGGTAAATTTCTTTATTGAATCATTTGGTTTTGGTTTTTTCAAGTTTTCCAATTTATGATGAACTGTTTCATGTTTTGGTATGGCTTATGTATAAGCCAAACTCTCTTGAGTTCACTTGTGACTTTCATTAAAAGCTATAGGAGCTGCTGACTTTTCAAAATGGGCGGATTTATACATGCATAACTAGATAGACTCAATGATCATTTAGGAATTATTATTTTTAACCAATGACAAGTATTTTCTCGCATTTCTTTGATTAGTTTCCGTTTATAGTTAAAGTTTCAGCTTAAAAACTCCAACTACCAGTTTGTCATTGCAATTAATGCTATTTTTGTTACTAAAAGTCAGACTCCCACCAGCTCATGCTCATCACAATAAGTCAATAACGAAACCAAAAAAGTCGGAATGCTTCATTATTAGTATTAAGAAAAGAAAGATGTATTTATTTTCAAGTCAACAAATTAGGTCCGCTTACATTAAGGATCATGTGCAGCCTGGATGATATATTGTACTATAATCTTTGGACTTAATTAATGTGCTAGAAAATAAAAGAAGCCAAAGCCAGCCACCATCGAATAAGACTTTGCCATAACCGTGAGAGATATGGTTCTTTATAAAAATGTTGTTTATACTCCAAAAGACTTTGCCTTAATTATATATATAGCGTATGGACATAATCATAATCATTTTTTTTTTCATTAGTCCCAATAGATAAAGAACCAGTTAAATCTTTCTTATACCAGTTCAACAAATATAACCTTGCGCTGTAATGGATTTTCATATTTTCCGATTATTATCTCATTTTATTCTCGTCGCAGTTTTCATCTTCCACGACTCGTGTTATTCTGACGAAGGTACAACTGCTAGTTTCCTAATTTTACCAATCATTCAACTTATGATTTATTTTTTCATTCGGTTATACCTGAAGTAGTATACTGATATGAACTCCAACTTATGTGTTTTGGTGAAGCTGGAAACTATAGCTTTATGAAAGATGCAACATCAGCACCAAATTTGTCTCACTTCGACTATATAGTAGTTGGAGGAGGAACCGCCGGATGTGCACTAGCTGCAACGCTCTCTCAAAACGCTACTGTTTTAGTCCTTGAACGCGGCGGTTCCCCTTACGACAACCCAACCGCGACAGACATCGGGAACTTCGCAAACACACTCTTGAACACAACACCAAACTCATGGTCGCAGCTATTCATCACCGAAGACGGCGTCTACAACTCACGCGCTCGCGTGCTCGGTGGAGGGACCGTTATAAACGCGGGGTTCTACTCGCGTGCGGAAGAAGATTTCGTGGCGGAAGAAGGGTGGGAGAGAGACGAGGTCGAAGCGGCTTACGAGTGGGTCGAGAAGAAAGTAGTTTTCGAACCGCAGGTTAAAGGATGGCAATCGGCGTTTCGAGATGGTCTTTTAGAGGCTGGAGTCACTCCTTTCAATGGTTTCACGTACGAACATGTCGTTGGCACCAAAATTGGTGGTACCATATTTGACCCGGATGGTCATAGACACACCGCGGCAAATTTGTTGGAGTATGCTGATCCGGATAAGATTGTTGTCTACTTGCATGCTTCTGTCCATAAGATCCTCTTCACTACCAAAGGTATTTGACTATTATTGATTAATGATAAATTACACTTCTTTTTTTGTTTAATTTGAATAATTTCCATAAGAAGAGAGAGGGACGTTGCTGGCCAATAAATAAGAAACCAATAAAAGAGTAGCTTACACGTGATCAAACTTTTATTTTTTTAATCACAACTTGTGTTTGTTAGTTGAAATACGTCCTTTTTAAGCATATATATTATACGCAGTAAGGATATATTGTTGTTATATGTTGACTAGAGCATGGTTATAATATTTAAGTTTAATATAATTAGGACAGGTAATGAGAGGCCCAAAGCATATGGGGTGATATTTCAAGATGCAGGTGGAGTGTACCACACGGCAGAATTGGCAACGCAAGACTCAATGTTGAATGAGGTGATCTTATCAGCTGGTGCCATTGCGAGCCCGCAGCTACTGATGCTGAGTGGTGTCGGCCCTGCAGCCCATCTTGCAGCGCATGGGGTGAATCCAGTCATTGTAGATCACCCCATGGTGGGGCAAGGGATGGCTGATAACCCGATGAACCCGGTGTTCATCCCTTCTCCTGAACCCGTAGAAGTGTCTCTTGTACAAGCTGTTGGGATCACCAAGTTTGGTAGTTACATTGAAGGTGGAAGTGCGTTAAGTCTTTCTATTAGTTTGACCCGTAGCTTCTTAGATGGTGTTCTGAATCTTGTTAAAAAGGTATGATCAAATTAATTACACTAAAATGCTATGAAATTGTTATAACACAAGACTAACCATATGCTATTTTTGTATAATGTTTCTTATGCAGACAGAACTTCCTACTCAATCCATCTCAACATTTTTAAATTCTTTGGATCTTCGCTTGAACGTGACGACAAAAGCGGGTGTGATCATCCAGAAGGCAAATGGACCACTCTCGAGTGGTCACTTGGAGTTGCGAAATACAGATCCAGATGATAACCCTTCAGTGAGATTCAACTACTATAAGAATCAAGAAGATTTGAACAAGTGCGTTGAGGGACTTAGTACCATCATTAAAGTGATAGAATCGAAAGGGTACTCCAAGTACAAGTACCCTGGATCGAGTGGGCGTGGATTATTGAATCTCATTCTTGCCCTTCCCACCAATCTGAGGCCAAGACACATAACTTCAACGTTCGATTTGCAGCAGTATTGTAAAGATACCGTGATGACTATATATCATTACCATGGAGGTTGTCAAGTAGGGAAAGTGGTCGACAAGGATTACAAAGTATTAGGGATTGATGCTTTGAGGGTCATCGATGGATCCACGTTTCTCAAGTCTCCAGGGACTAATCCCCAGGCCGCGATCATGATGCTCGGAAGGTACGTAAACACATGCAAAGACCAATCGATACAAATGATTTAAATATGTTGTATTTGTTAATTTATGGAGAATTGTAATGTGTAGGTATATGGGTCAGAAAATTCTTCGAGAGAGGACGGCTTTTTGAAGAAAAGAAGAAGAAGAAGAAACATGAGATTTTGAATATACTAAAAAATCACTATTATGACAAAAATATTTAGTTCTTTTCAATTCGACAAATTAGGTCTTCTATAAAAGGGACAATTGTGCAGCTTGGTCATTTCTACATGCAAATGCAGAGAAACTAAAAAGGAACCGAAAAGGATAACAAAATCTTTGGTTTGCCGTATGGTTGAAAAATTAATTATCTTTAAATTTTTTTCCCCTCGAAATTATCTTTGAATTATGATGTCTGGTTGGAAAAAAAACATATGGATACAATTAAAACGTGTATGATAAGGACCGTGGGGTAACATTAACTAACATGTAAGATATACAGTAGTAATATAATTATACTATAGTGTCTGGACCTAAATGTGCCAGCAAATTAAGAGGCCGAAACTAAAACTTATTCGAAAATTGTATGAGATAGCTCCTTCTCTTGGGTTTGTTTATAAAAGCCACTGGTTTTTGCCTCAAAAAGATAATCTTACACTAAAATGGATTTTCAAATTTTCCGATTTTTTCATTTAATACTCGTCGCAGTTTTCATCTTTCACGACTCATGGTGTTATTCCGATGAAGGTACAATACTATTTAACCAACCATTCAATTTATGTTTTTTTGTTTTCGGGTTATCTTAGCATATACTGTTACTAATACTAATTCCTTTTTCATACAAAAATTATTAAATTCATAAAAAAAAAATACTAATTCCGAACTTTATGAAAATTTTGGGTTATCTTGAAGCTGGAAACTATAGTTTTATGAAAAATGCAACATCAGCACCAAAGTTATCTCACTTTGACTATATTATCATCGGAGGAGGAACCGCCGGATGTGCATTAGCCGCAACGCTCTCTCGAGACGCCACCGTTTTAGTCCTCGAACGCGGTGGGTCTCCTTACGACAATCCAGCTGCCACAGACATCGGGAACTTCGCAAACACGCTCTTAGACGTAACTCCAAACTCATGGTCGCAGCTCTTCGTCTCAGAAGACGGCGTCTACAACTCACGCGTGCGCGTGCTGGGTGGAGGGACTGTGATAAATGCGGGATTCTACTCGCGTGGGGAAGAAGATTTTATTAAGGAAGCAGGATGGGACAGAGAAGAAGGCGAAGCGGCTTATGAATGGGTCGAGAAGAAGATGGTATTCGAACCGCCGGCTAAAGGATGGCAATCGGCGTTTAGAGATGGGCTATTGGAGGCTGGTGTGAGTCCAAACAATGGTTTCACGTTTGGACATATCAATGGGACCAAATTTGGTGGTACGATATTTGACCGGGAAGGTCATAGACACACGGCGGCGAATTTGTTGGAGTATGCTAATCCGAATAAGATTGTTGTCTACTTGCATGCTTCTGTCCATAAAATTCTCTTCACTACTACCAAAGGTATAATACTAGTACATGTCTTTTTTTTTTTTTCCATGGTATGAGGTTTATGAGTTTTTATTGAAGACGCGATGGAGTAGTGGCTCGTGAGGGTTTAGGGCAGGGAGAGAAAGATGTAAAGGATACGTAGCTGTTACGTAATCAAACATCAGTGTAACATAACTTGTGGTTTTATTTAACACTTTTTGCTACTTATGTGGGTTTTTTGGTTTTTGTTTTTGTTTTAGAGGTCTTATATTGTAAGAGCTAATTAGTATACATATTTACTACACAGTACCGGAACATAGTTAAAATGTTGAATTGTAACATAATTAGTTATACTTAAGTTTGTTTTAATTATTGGTCATTCGTCATTGAACAGTATTATACACAATTATTTTATTTGCTCCGGGTACGAAAATTGTGTGTTGTCAGGGAACCAGAGGCCTAAAGCATACGGGGTAATATTTCAAGATGTAAGTGGAGTTGTCCACAAGGCAGAATTGGCAACGCAAGGCTCAATGAATGAGGTGATCTTATCAGCGGGTGCCATTGCGAGCCCACAGCTTTTGATGTTAAGTGGTGTGGGCCCTGCCGCCCATCTCACAGCTTATGGGGTGAATCCGGTCATCCTAGATCCCCCTATGGTGGGACAAGGGATGGCTGATAACCCGATGAACCCGGTGTTCATCCCTTCTCCTGAACCCGTAGAAGTGTCTCTTGTACAAGCCGTTGGGATCACCACGTTTGGCAGTTACATTGAAGGTGAAAGTGGGCTAAGTCTCTCTATTAGTTTGACCCGTAGCTTCTTAGATGGTGTCCTGAAACTTGTTAAAAAGGTATAATCTATTAATACACTCACATGCTATGAATTTGTTATAACACGTACAAAAGACTAAATACCCTATATTTTGTATAATATTTTTTATGTGCAGACAAAATTTCCTACGCATCTCATCTCAAAGTTTTTTGAACCTTTGGATCTTCGATTGAACTTGACGGCAAAAGCGGGTGTGATCATCCAGAAAACGAATGGACCGCTCTCGAGAGGTCACTTGGAATTGCGGAACACGGACCCAGATGATAACCCTTCAGTGACATTCAATTACTATCAGGATCCGGAGGATTTGAACAAGTGTGTTGAAGGACTTAGTACCATTATGAAAGTGATCGATTCCAAGGGATACTCCAAGTACAAGTACGATGGAGTGAGTGCGCGTGGACTACTTGATATCATCCTTGCCCTTCCCACCAATCTGAGGGCAAGACACATAACCTCGACGTTCGATTTAAAACAGTATTGTAAAGATTCTGTGATGACTATATATCATTACAATGGCGGTTGTCAAGTAGGGAAAGTGGTCGACGATGATTACAAAGTACTAGGGATTGATGCTTTGAAGGTCATCGATGGTTCCACGTTTCTCAAGTCTCCAGGGACTAATCCCCAGGCCACTACCATGATGCTCGGGAGGTAATTAAACGCATATGCAGAAATCAATAGATGTTTATGTTCAACCATGTTCTCTACATATCATTGTTCGAAAGCTATAGAAGATCCAACCATGTTCTCTAAATATGTGTAGGTATATGGGGCAGAAGATTCTCCAAGAGAGGACTATTATCCGAGGAAAAGAAGAAGAAGAAACCGTTAAAACCGAGTTGTAGAAATTCTAAATCAAAGAATCCATATATATCAAAAAGATAAATACTTGTGTGTACAAGGACGGTGTTCAATATATATATATATATATATATAATTAACCAGAAATGACATGAGGCTTCTGATTATTTTCTTTTTGTGAATGAAAGTATATGAAATCGAATTAGGTAATGTATGATTTAATAGATATAATGAGTTTTAGGATTATAATTAGTTCATTACAATCTATATTGTACATGCATGTAGGTCCTCACTGGCTAAATGTTAAGCCAATTCCTTTTCCTCTTCGGCTCACCACCATAATATAACAAATTGTTGTCAAATACGTGTTTATCTAATGGGATTTTTTTTCTTAAGTGAGAATTTCCAATTCTCCCCAAGGGTGACAGTCGTAATATTTTATTGAAAAGACCGCATAAAAAATAAACAAATCTAATTCGAATTTTGTCATATATATATCAGAAATTCTCATGTAAGACATCAATTTCTCTATGACCATGGCCTTTTGAATCCTAAATCATTTATCACACATGTTGTTAAATAAATGGTAAAAAGGAAAACGCCAAAAATCGCAATCGAATAAGAATATGCCGTAACCGTGATGATATGTATAAGGTTCATATTGTTTGTTAATTCATATACGGCTCTGAACAAGAGGATCGTATACTTCGTCATTAAATAAAGCGGATGAATTCTAGTCTTTTTATGCCCTAAATGATAAAACTACGTACAAATTAAGCAAATTAAAGTTATACATACTTTTGGTTTGGGTCGAAAACTATAGCATAGAATCATCTTACACCATCATGGATTTTCATATATTCCGATTATTTCGTTTTGTTATCGTAGTAATTTTAATCTTCCACGGTTCATGTTATTCCGATAAAGGTACGATTCTTTTGACTTAGCATTCAGTTTATGAGTTTTTAGGTTATTCATAGTATATGTATTTGATTTTAACTTCTTCTTTTTTCGTTTATTATTTTATTGTCGTGAAGCTGGTTATTATAGTTTTATGAAAGATGCAACATTAGCACCAAAGTTGTCTCACTTCGACTATATAGTCATTGGAGGAGGAACCGCCGGATGTGCACTAGCCGCAACGCTCTCTCAAAATGCTACCGTTTTAGTTCTCGAACGTGGTGGTTCCCCTTACGACAACCCAACGGCCTCAGAAATCAACAACTTCGTAAACACACTCTTGAACATAACTCCAAACTCATGGGCGCAGCTTTTCATCTCCCAAGACGGTGTAATCAACTCACGCGCGCGGGTGCTCGGCGGAGGCACCGTGATAAACGCGGGGTTTTACTCACGTGCGGAAGATGACTTCGTGGCGGAAGCAGGATGGGAGAGAGACGAGGTCGAAGCGGCTTACGAGTGGGTCGAGAAGAAAGTGGTGTTCAAGCCAAAGGTTAAGGGATGGCAATCGGCGTTTAGAGACGGGCTTTTGGAAGCTGGAGTGACTCCTTATAATGGTTTTACGTACGAACATATTCACGGGACGAAAATTGGCGGTACGATAATAGACGAGGATGGACATAGACACACGGCGGCAAATTTGTTGGAGTATGCTAATCCGGATAAGATTGTTGTCTACTTGCACGCTTCTGTTCATAAGATCATCTTCACTACCAAAGGTATTTTTTATTGATAATTTTTTTTTTTTTGGGTTTAATGTTAAATTTGGTTGATGATAGTTGACACTATTCAAGCAGTATTTGAAAGTCACCATCATCTCTCTTTTCTTTTGGGTTTCCATAAATAAGAGGTTTAAGATTGGTGAAGGAGACGGCATGACTCGTGAGGGTTAGGAAGAGCGAGAGAGTGTGTGAGAGACTTATCTTACACGTAACCAAATTTACTACCAGAATATTTCTACATTCCAAACCAATATTTTTGAAAAATCACTTAAACAATATATACACGACACTGGTTTAATTTACTATTTATAACAAAAGAAATATGTTATCTTTTCTAGATATTTTTTAATTATAATAAAATTAGATAATTCTATTTTAAAAGAAATTGTAATAACATAATTAAAAAAACTAAAATATTTAGATTCTAAATCATGACTTTCAATAGTTCGCTTTGCTTTTTTTTTTTTTTTTTTTTTAATAACTTTTAAGTAATGTAGTGTATCATATAATTTTGGCATTCATCATTTTGGTCGTTGTCATCCATCTCAGTCATTCTTCGTTGAACATGAGCATACACATTGTTCCTGCCCTTTCCTATGATTCGGATATGATCAACTTTGTTTTTGTACAGAAAGTCCAAAGCCTAAAGCCAAAGGGGTCATATTCCGAGATGCAAATGGAGTGTTCCACACAGCAGAATTAGCTGATCAGGACGCAATGGACGAGGTGATCTTATCAGCGGGTGCAATCGCAAGCCCGCAACTATTGATGTTGAGTGGTGTGGGTCCAAGATCCCATCTTGCATCCCATGGAGTGAACCCAATCATCCTAGATCACCCCATGGTGGGGAAAGGAATGGGTGATAACCCCATGAACCCTGTTTTAGTCCCTTCACCTAAACCAGTAGAAGTGTCCCTTGTCCAAATCGCGGGCATCCCACAGTTTGGTAGTTATATTGAAGGTTTAAGTGGGTTAAGTCTCTCTATTAGTTTGACTCATAGCTTCTTTGATGGTGTCCTAAATCTTCTCAATGAGGTATAATCATTGATATCACCAAACATTACATAAAACTTTAATTCACAAGACTAATTAATTAAGGTGTTATATATTTTTGTATGATGTATATGCAGATAAAACTCCCTACCAAAACCCTATCAAACTTTTTCAAATCTTTGGACTTTCGATTCAACGTGACGGCACAAGCCGGTGGGATAGTTATGAAAGTGGATGGACCGCTCTCGCGAGGTCACTTGGAGCTGCGGAACACAAATCCAGATGATAATCCTTCAGTGACATTCAACTACTACCAAGAGCCAGAGGATTTGAACAATTGTGTTGAAGGACTTAGTACTTTGATTAAAGTGATAGATTCGAAGGCATACTCCAAGTATAAGTTCCCTGGAGTGAACGGGCGTGGACTGTTGGATCTCATTCTTCTCCTTCCCATCAATTTGAGGCCAAGGCACATAACCTCGGTGTTCGATTTGAAACAGTTATGTAAAGATACAGTGATGACTCTTTATCATTACCATGGAGGTTGTCAAGTTGGAAAAGTGGTGGACAACGATTACAAAGTATTAGGGATTGATGCGCTGAGGGTCATCGATGCATCCACGTTTCTCAAGACCCCGGGTACTAATCCACAAGCCACGATCATGATGCTCGGAAGGTAAACACATGCATAAACCAAACGTAACAAATGATCCAAACAGGTTATTTTTACAATATGTTAGACATGATAAATGTTGGAGAGTTATACTGTGTAGGTATATGGGGCAGAAGATTCTCCGAGAGAGGGCGGCTTTTCAGGAAAATAGTGAAGAAACAAGTAAAATCGAATTATAGAAGTCCCATATCAGATAAACCACATAAGAAAGAAAAAAAAATGAAACGATGAACTCGATAAGTACATACATACTTTGTGTAAGAGGAGATTTTCTCATAAGTACACTGTTCATATATATGATGATGACTTTTAGAATTTGATCTTTATAAAAGTTTCTATGGAAATGTAAGGTTTTGAAAGAATCATATATTAAGAAGATATAAACATATAAAATAACATATAATTAAAAAATATAAAATCTGACGTCAAAAAGAAACAATATAACATGCATATGAACACTAACATGTGATTAATTTGCAGCTTCAGTTAGTTTATACTATTCAAAGTTTTCAGATCTTAATTTGTAATATTTTTCTTATGTGGTCCTAATTAAACTCCTAATGTACAATATAGAATAATAATATTGTATACGAAGGTTTTGAATCTTTTTACACACAGCTGCCATATGCATGGTTTGTTTGTTCCATTTAATAAGTCAATGCCAAATTTAATTAATGCAATGATCTTTAAGGTTTCCCATTATTTTTTAATCCCTAGCGCCCATCAAGATTTTAGTTTATTATATGCCGCAGCACTGTCTGACTGTCAAATTCTTTAAGCAAAGTTTCCCATGAAAGTGCATACATTTGCAAGACAAAAAATAATGATCGTACCTAAAGTATAAAGGTGATCGAAACAGAGACAGCATAAACTTACGTAAGGATGAAGTTAGATTACGTACGTACGTACGCGGTAAGCATGGCGGTGAATTTTGTAAATAAATTAATCATAATAGTATTTTGAGTGGCTGATTGCTCTATGAATATTCGTCCAATCAAAACCCCGATGGCTTTCAGATTACGGCGAAACCGTTACGGTCAACTAACCATTTATATTCTTCGGATCCATTTATAACCAATCAAGCCAATTGCTCTAATTTAACAAAAACCATTTTGTCGAACTTTTTATTGATATTTTTTTAAAAGAATGTATAGAAACAGATCGTGGAAGAGTAGATTGATTATGGAACACTTCTTTACAATTGTGGGGGCAAAACAAAACTGTTCCCTTTTAATCGTATAAACACACCACAAAACGTGGGCGGTGTGAATACAATTATGGGACAGTTCTCTATATACACTTAAAAAATATCTGAGAAATGGTAGAGAAAATTATATAATAGAAAATGGGGCATACTCCCATTACATCCATGACTATGACCACATGGCAAAGAGTTGGATTGAAAACGAAGAAAAAAATTAACAAACAGCTACAGCTAAGCCAAATAAAACCAAAAACAAAATAAATAGAAAAAGAAAAGACTTCCACGTTGAATCAGTCATCAGAATAAACTCACTCCACATTTTCTTAATCCATAATACCACAAAAACACAATCATTCAACTTCAATCATTCCATTATCCCCCCCAACACATCATAAACAACAAAAAAAATTCTACGTGGACATTTTTATGTTTATCTTTCTTTTGTTTTTAAAACAAAAACAATAGAAAACATAAAACCATTTTACACACAGTAGGGCTAACATCAAAAAGAGAGTCGTTTTCGACGGTGGGGGTGGTGTGGCTTTGGCCTCTTTCTTTTGAATCCTTTTGAGTTCCGGCATCTTCAGGTCCATAGATTCTCCTATACTGTATCTTTCTATATTTATTTTAAAGAATAATCTGTAAATAAGAAAAATGTTACTCTCATCTTTATAAATACAGTTGAATATTATTAGAGCATCATTAGTGGAGTACCTCTCCTAAGTTACTTTCAAATTAATTAATCATATAATTAATATTAATTTAAGTAAAGCAACCCTAAGAGTATTTTTGCAAAATCATTCCTTTACTAGAGAACTCAAATAAGGTTACTCAATCTTTTAAAAAATAATTTTTTAACATAACAACCAAAATGGTTTTTTTTTGTTCTTTACCAAAAATACCAAACTTAAACTAACATAATCAGCAACATTTTCATATTGGGGACCCAATTTGCTGTTTCATATTGGAACAAGATTTGAGTTTTCTTATACACATTGTGGATTCTGCAAATAAATTAGAAACTAAACTTGAAATGAAAGCTTGGCCCAAGCACAACTATTTACAAGACAGAGGAGAATGCAACAAAGGAAGAAGATGGATACCCGATGTAGAGACTTCTCTAGCTGCACTATCCTCTGGTTGTTGTTCCCATTGACGAGTCGAGAGTTACGGTAAGGATGAGCCAAAGTGTTTGTAAACGTTCCAAATAGCATCTTGAATCCTCAAAGGTCTCAGAGCCTCGGTTTCTTGGCTTGTGGTCACAACCGCTGTTCTGTCTGAAACTTCGACCTTGATCTGTCTGCTAGGAAGATCCTTGTATAGCTCAGTCCATTTCTGTATTGACCATCCTATGTGTTGCAGAATCACTTCAACTAATATCAAACTCTGCTGCTTTCTCATGTAAATGCTTTACCCAAGTTTTAGCAAAAACAACATCTAAACCCAACTGCTTCAAGTAATCCGTGGATGCACCATTAGCGTAAGCTGTCTGCACAACACCAAGACGAGACTGCTTCCTTCTTTACCATCATCAAGAATGTTTAGTTGCTCTTTGATGAAGAGAGCAAACAAAGATAAAATCTTATCACCATCAAGTAGCTCAACCTTTACATCAGAAGTAGAAGGAACATAAAAGTAAACCAATCGATCTGAATCACCATCCAAACTCGCACACCTCATCCCTACATCTTTTAACCCAAATCCTAAAGGCACAACCTTTTCTTTCTGAACAAAATCAGCACCTACACCTTCATTAAGCACACCTCCATCTCTACCTGTGTTAACTTACGAATCTCAAGATCAAGATTACTCAAAGACCCTCTAAGCTCCTCAATCTTCTGTCCACCTACACCATTAGCACCATCTACAACCAATTTGCTAATCTCAAACTTATTGTAAAGTGTTATTGTTTGTTCTACTAGGAGAGTTAAAGGCTTAAAGCATGATTACCTATACAATCTAAAACACAAAGACAGTTCATCCCTTTACAATCTAAAACACAAAGACAACACCTCACACAACACAAGAAAATCTGTCGTAAATCAGACAAACAATCGATTTAAGCCCCAACCCATAAACCCTCCATACAAATCACAAACCAATTAAACATCAAACATTACCCACTCTCACAATCAAATTGAATTTTACCTAAACCCTAACATTAACAACGAGATCAATAATTAAGTGATGAGGAGACAAACCTTCTCTGTCTGATTTGTCTCCCGGTGGACTTCGCCGCCGCCGTCGATGTCGCAGAAGGAGGTAGGTCATCGTTTGATGTTTGGTGTATCAATCGGAGTGTTTCCGGTTTGGTGTATCAATCGGTGGCGATTCGCTGTGTGGGATGAGAAGAGAGAGACAGACTCGGGGAAGAAAGAAGAAAAATGAGGAGAAAAAAAAAATTGCTTTTATATTTTTTGATCAACCAATCACAATGAACTACGTCGCGGTTCTCAAGGGTTACTCAAAGTGCTCCCTAAAGAATCGATTCTCATGTAAATGGATTTTAAATGGATTGTTTATTCATGAATTGGGGCCCAAACCCAAGAGAAATCAGGAGAGTACCCCTTAGTAAAGATGGTCTTATGTTCATGAGCAAATAAAGAAGTTATTGTTTTTTCCTTTTTTACAATTTTGTCAACAAGAAGAAGTTATTGCATTTTTTTACTCTGTAGTCTGTATCCTTTTTAATTTAATGTTGGGCCAAACCACGGGGACACGCGCTTTTAAAACAATTAAAATAATTAAAAAAAAAAAAAAAAGTTGAAAAGTCATGTTTGCTCCTCTGGGTCTCTCAAATCGTCTCCTCCGCCATGCGAACGAACTCAAAAACTCAAAACCTCTCTCTTCTTCTTCCTTTAGCTTAACTTTTTAATTTTCTTCTTCGAATCTACGGTATCAGATTCAAATCGAGCTTTAGGTTTGTTTTTTTCAGCTTCCGTGTCTGCTTCCACTTGTCGTCGTCTTCTCACGATGAGTGAGAACTGGGAATTTGTTCGATTAAGTCTTCAAAAGCGTGCTCTCGTGTTTCTTCTGGTGATTTTGAGCTTCGGTTCTTCCTATTCGTTGAAATTTCATGGTATTTACTGTTCTCTTTTCTTTTGGCTGCCAGTAAAAATAGAAAGCAAGTTCCTCCTTATGATTGTTAGTTTCGATTTCGTATTTCAGGTGGTGGTTTTCTCGAATTCGTGACGAATGATCTATTGTCATCAGATAGAGATGCTGAAGATTTGTAAGTTTCAGCTTTCGATTTCTTTTATTTTAGTTTGTTGAACGCAGCTGGATTGATTTAGTAAGTTCTAAGTATTTTAGATAAGAAGACCTCTTTGTTGGTTTTTTTTCTCAGATTTATACATTAGGTGTTTTTTTACTTCTTCAAATTAGGTTTCTGAGTTTGCTAAGATCTTATCTAGTGTTTTAGCTAATTTTAAAGTTGATTGCTCACAATGTAGAATAAATAGTTTTGATAACATGATTTTGAACATGAATTTTGGTTGTAACATCAACATCAATGTAGCCGGTATTTGTAGATCTATGACTTTTTTGAACACCAACACCTTACTTTTTAGATTTTTTTTTTTTTTTTTTTTTTGAGTGAACTAATACTATTTCTGAGTGGTACTACATGAACACCGACACTGTGTATTTTTATGCATTTTTATGCCAAGACTTACTTGATTTTTGTTTACTTTGATATTGCTGCAGTTCTGTGGTATAATCATTTACCTCCATCTGATTTAGTTTTAAGTATACTCAAGTTTCATTTTGCCTTTTTGTCTCTTTTGTAGGAGAGCAGTTGGTTTTCACAGGAAATTACTTGGCCGTTTTCGTAACCCGTACACCCATTTGAATTCTTTCAAGGGTCGCCCTGTGGCACGAGTTACTCCTCCGTCATCTTCTCCGAGACCTATTTCCACTACTAAAGCCTCAACATCACCTCCGCCACAAAAGAGTCCTCCTCCTGCACGACATGTTTCCGCTCCACCTCCTTTTGTGCACCCTGTGAATTTTCCTATCCTACGAAGAAGCTCCAAACCTTCTTCAAACAGCACGGTTCCTATAGTGGCTGGCTGCTTTGGTGGTGCTCTGTTTGTCATCCTTTTAGCTACTGGTGTCTTCTTTTTCAAAACTAAGGCTGGGAAATCTGTGAATCCTTGGCGTACAGGTCTTAGTGGACAGCTTCAGAAAGTGTTTATAACTGGTAATTGCCTTTCTCTACTCGCTGATACTAAGTGGCATTGTTAGTTCTGAATGATTGAGGTTTAATCGTCGTGCTTGTCCCTGGCAAACTCCATTTTCCTCCCATATTAATGATGTGCAAATTTGGTTACTCAGGTGTCCCCAAACTCAAAAGATCTGAGATCGAAGCTGCCTGTGAAGATTTCAGTAATGTCATTGGGTCTTGTCCCATTGGTACATTGTTCAAAGGGACACTATCAACTGGGGTGGAGATAGCTGTGGCTTCTGTTGCTACTGCCTCTGCCAAAGAATGGACAAATAACATAGAAATGCAGTTCAGAAAGAAGGTTTTTCTAGTCAACCAATTCCCCTATATTTTTAATGGATTTTGATTCATATTACCTTATCGTTCATGTTTTGATTAATTTTTCAGATCGAAATGTTATCCAAGATAAACCACAAGAATTTTGTCAACCTTCTTGGCTACTGTGAAGAAGATGAACCTTTCACTAGAATCTTGGTCTTTGAATATGCATCAAACGGATCAGTCTTTGAACATTTACACTGTAAGTAAATAAGCTTTTTAAACATATGAGTCATTTACACTGTAAGTTTTGTCGATTTAAAATAGGAAACAATATTTCTTTGTTGCAGATAAAGAGTCAGAGCACTTGGACTGGATAATGCGGCTAAGAATAGCAATGGGCATAGCATATTGTCTTGACCATATGCACGGGCTCAAACCACCTATAGTCCACAGCAGTCTTCTCTCATCATCAGTTCAACTCACAGAGGACTACGCAGTCAAAATTGCAGATTTCAATTTCGGATACCTAAAAGGCCCATCAGAGACAGAAAGCAGCACCAATGCACTCATAGATACAAACATTACAGCAACAACACAAGAAGACAATGTTCAGAGCTTCGGGTTGCTGTTGTTCGAATTGATGACTGGAAAACTCCCAGAGTCGGTTAGGAAAGGCGACTCAATAGATACTGGATTGGCTGATTTCTTGAGAGGAAAGACCGTAAGGGAGATGGCGGATCCAACATTGGAATGTTTTGACGAGAAGATTGAGAGTATAGGCGAAGTGATCAAAAGCTGCATAAGGGCAGACCCGAAACAGAGACCGACAATGAAGGAAGTGACAGGGAAATTACGGGAGATCACAGGATTATCACCAGACGATGCGATTCCAAAACTTTCAGCTCTATGGTGGGCAGAGCTGGAAGTGCTGTCCACTGCGTGAAGAGACGATTACTCTACTTCACAACAAATCTGTAAGTATTAATATGAAGATTTGAGTGAGGTTTTTTGAGTCTCTTGTGAAGCTCTCTTGTCTTCTCTTTAGGCTACTTTCATCTATATATATAAAATCTATGGAACTTAGTTTATATAAAAAACCCGATGGATCCATTTGCTCTTATAGTAAACAGAACATATCCGAGTCTCACGGTACGACCCCTTTTTTTGGTGTGCATAAAATGTTGATGGTGGTTACTGTGTTTGTAAATTAGTTACTACGTTCTTTTAAATGTTTAAAATCATCAGTTTCTGAAGTATCTTTAGAGAAAACCGACCAAAATAATCTATTTCAGAAGTGTTGCTCGATCAAATAATTGAGTTGAAGATGGCACTCGTAATATAATATATCTCTCACCATAATTGCAGTCTTCAGAATCGAATTCAGTAAATTCAATGCATAATTAACAATTTTTATCCTAGGCAAATTTAACACTCCATCTCCTATGCCACATGAAAGGTATCGTAGCTAATAATACTAAACCACATGCAAGATATCGTAATTCGTATTTCGTAGCTAGTAGTAATCATATGTAACCTTTTTATGGCAATGGTAGCAACATATTACACTGATGGTTGATATCATTGTCGTTTTCCATTTATTTTTTTAGTCAAAGATTTATTACCGCTGTGACTCTGTGTCACAAAATATGATAAAAATGAAGAAAAAAAAAGGAAAATGTTTGTGAGTCGACATGAACAAATAACGATGGCCCATCGATGTAATCCAAAACGGTATCGTCTGAACCGTCGGATTACAGATTGCAAACACACGGCAATCACACATCGTCTACACAATCAAATCCTTCGAAGCTGGTTGGATTATAATTTTTTAAAAAAAATTTTTATTTTCCACAATCAAAAAAACAAAAAAACAAAAAAAAAAAGCAAAGACAAAAAAAAAGAAAAGAAGAAGCAATCGTACAGAAGTGATCTCTAGGTGGGGGTATATGCTCGGAGTATCTCTCCTTATCCCTCCTTGGGGTTCTCTTCAAAACCCCTTCTTCCTCCTCCTTCTCCTTCTGTAACCAACCATCTTCACCCACCCGCCATGGCTAATCCTCAAGCTTCTCCAATCCACCAGAATCACCTCTCTCTCTTCCACTTCCGCACTACTTCCACGTCTCCTTCCTCTTTCACCTCTCTGCATTTCAGAAAGCCTCTGCTCTCCCTCCCTTCTTCTTCGTTATTGTTCTCGAAGTATCCGCAGAGTGAACAACAGCAATGTAATAACCACCAGGTGAGACACGTGTCCACCGTGCCTGTTGAGTATCCGACACCGACTCCTCCCGAATCCGACGATTTCTTATCGGAAATCGACCGGCTCAAGTCTCTCCGAGCGAAACTAGACGTTTCCTCCAAGGACTTGCGGCGGAAGGACGCGGTCATCGACGCTGATCCCAGAGTTCGTCGATTCTTCAGCGAGAATCGAGGCGGTTTATCTAAAGTTTTAGGTTCGCTTGGTTTGAATTCGGAAGAGATGTTTCTCGTTAAGTGTGTCATCGCTGCGGGACAAGAACACGCGCTTTGTATGAATTATGAGGAAGGATTTGAAGAAGAAGAAGAAGAAGAGGAGTATACAGTGAGAAGTTCTGTGAAGAGCGCACTTTACGCATTGGTTGAGATGATTGAGCGGTTCGATGTGAATAGTAGTAGTAGCGGCTATAATGGTGGTAGAAGAGACATGGGTACAGTTTTAGGTGCAGAGGAGATTGCTCACTTCAGAAAGTTCTTGAAGTTTCTGGATGAAATTGAACAGTTCTACGACTGCATTGGAGGAATCATCGGGTACTAATTCTTAACTTCTTTTTTAGTACATGGAATTAGATGAAGATGCCTCGAAAGTTTTTGATTTTTGGTTTTTGGGATTATATACACTGCTGAGACATGCATGATTGTGTGTCAGATATCAGGTTATGGTTCTTAAGCTTCTTTACCAATCAACTAAGAGGCGTAATACTAGCCGGTCACATATAGTTGAAGAATTATTGGGTTGTCAGTACTTAGAAATGCATACTCCTAGCGTTCTTGACCTCACTCAGAGGAAAGAGTATGCCTCACAGGCGGCTCTATGGGGAATTGAGGTTAGTATTGTGTTATTGTTTTTGAAGTTAACGGAATTTGTTGTGTATGGTTTCTGGATTATAAGTTGTTTTTAATATTAGGGATTGCCAGACTTAGGTGAAATATATCCGTTAGGAGGTGCAGCAGACAGATTAGGGTTGGTTGATACAGAAACAGGAGAATGCCTTCCTGCAGCAATGCTTGCTCATTGTGGACGAACTTTGTTGGAGGGACTTATTAGAGATCTTCAGGTACATATTCACTAATTACTTAGAGTGACTCTTGGTGGGTTTGTCTATATTTGAATATTTTAATGGATGAACAACTGTATTTGTTCATGTGCACTAGTCATGTTATATATCCTTTTTTATTTTTTTGTTAATTGCTAGGCTAGAGAGTTCCTTTACTTCAAGCTTTATG
>NC_025690.1:17136769-17167940 GCF_000633955.1 Camelina sativa | reverse complement strand
TATACACTGCTGAGACATGCATGATTGTGTGTCAGATATCAGGTTATGGTTCTTAAGCTTCTTTACCAATCAACTAAGAGGCGTAATACTAGCCGGTCACATATAGTTGAAGAATTATTGGGTTGTCAGTACTTAGAAATGCATACTCCTAGCGTTCTTGACCTCACTCAGAGGAAAGAGTATGCCTCACAGGCGGCTCTATGGGGAATTGAGGTTAGTATTGTGTTATTGTTTTTGAAGTTAACGGAATTTGTTGTGTATGGTTTCTGGATTATAAGTTGTTTTTAATATTAGGGATTGCCAGACTTAGGTGAAATATATCCGTTAGGAGGTGCAGCAGACAGATTAGGGTTGGTTGATACAGAAACAGGAGAATGCCTTCCTGCAGCAATGCTTGCTCATTGTGGACGAACTTTGTTGGAGGGACTTATTAGAGATCTTCAGGTACATATTCACTAATTACTTAGAGTGACTCTTGGTGGGTTTGTCTATATTTGAATATTTTAATGGATGAACAACTGTATTTGTTCATGTGCACTAGTCATGTTATATATCCTTTTTTATTTTTTTGTTAATTGCTAGGCTAGAGAGTTCCTTTACTTCAAGCTTTATGGAAAGCAATGTGTCACACCTGTTGCCATTATGACAAGTACTGCAAAAAACAACCATGAGCATGTAACTTCGCTTTGTAAACGGCTCAAATGGTTTGGAAGAGGTCAATCAAATTTCCGACTCTTTGAACAGGTATCACTGACATACATTTTCTTCTGATTTCTGTTACCTGTTTAATTGTAACAACTGTATTTGAGCATTATTACACACAGTTAATGGTATGTGGTTTTTGATCTAGCCTCTCGTCCCAGCTGTCAGTGCTGAAGATGGTCAATGGATAGTATCAAAGCCCTTTGTGCCTGTTAGTAAACCTGGTGGTCATGGCGCAATTTGGAAATTGGCTTACGACAAAGGTGTCTTTAAATGGTTTTTCGATCATGGAAGAAAGGGAGCAACCATTCGCCAAGTTAGGTTAGTTACTTGTTCCATTGTGAAGTTGTCACTAAAATAAAATCAGAACTATCTGGATTTAGTCTTTATAATTGTCATATTGCAGTAATGTTGTGGCTGCCACAGATGTTACCCTCTTGGCCCTTGCTGGGATTGGCTTACGGTATAATAAGGTAGACTTGCATCATATAAGTATATAACCTACATACTTCAAAAGATTACATGTATCACACTTTTCGAGATGATAAGGAGAGCATCTGGTGTTGATTGCAACTGGTATTTAATGTGGCAGAAACTTGGGTTTGCATCATGTAAAAGAAATGCTGGAGCAACTGAAGGGATTAATGTATTGATGGAGAAGAAGAATTTTGATGGGAAGTGGGAATATGGTATATCGTGCATTGAGTACACAGAATTTGATAAATTCGGAATCTCTCCTTCCTCAGATGGGTATGATATTTCTATCATTGAGTTTGTTCTTGCTTAAAGTGCATATCCGAGAACTTATTCATAGTATCTCTGTTTTAACTCAAAAATGTGTGAATTTATCTTCTCTTTTGTTGTCTGTCTATAGTGTTAGTTATTTTTTCTNCACTAAAATAAAATCAGAACTATCTGGATTTAGTCTTTATAATTGTCATATTGCAGTAATGTTGTGGCTGCCACAGATGTTACCCTCTTGGCCCTTGCTGGGATTGGCTTACGGTATAATAAGGTAGACTTGCATCATATAAGTATATAACCTACATACTTCAAAAGATTACATGTATCACACTTTTCGAGATGATAAGGAGAGCATCTGGTGTTGATTGCAACTGGTATTTAATGTGGCAGAAACTTGGGTTTGCATCATGTAAAAGAAATGCTGGAGCAACTGAAGGGATTAATGTATTGATGGAGAAGAAGAATTTTGATGGGAAGTGGGAATATGGTATATCGTGCATTGAGTACACAGAATTTGATAAATTCGGAATCTCTCCTTCCTCAGATGGGTATGATATTTCTATCATTGAGTTTGTTCTTGCTTAAAGTGCATATCCGAGAACTTATTCATAGTATCTCTGTTTTAACTCAAAAATGTGTGAATTTATCTTCTCTTTTGTTGTCTGTCTATAGTGTTAGTTATTTTTTCTTGTTCTCTGGTTAAGAAATATCTAGTGCTTTTTATTAGTGTGATTCTTCAATATTCATATTATTTTTCAGCTAAGAGTGCAAGACCAAATCATTATTCCTTTTTTACTTCTGAAGTTTGCAGGCGGATTTCCCTNTCAAAAGATTACATGTATCACACTTTTCGAGATGATAAGGAGAGCATCTGGTGTTGATTGCAACTGGTATTTAATGTGGCAGAAACTTGGGTTTGCATCATGTAAAAGAAATGCTGGAGCAACTGAAGGGATTAATGTATTGATGGAGAAGAAGAATTTTGATGGGAAGTGGGAATATGGTATATCGTGCATTGAGTACACAGAATTTGATAAATTCGGAATCTCTCCTTCCTCAGATGGGTATGATATTTCTATCATTGAGTTTGTTCTTGCTTAAAGTGCATATCCGAGAACTTATTCATAGTATCTCTGTTTTAACTCAAAAATGTGTGAATTTATCTTCTCTTTTGTTGTCTGTCTATAGTGTTAGTTATTTTTTCTTGTTCTCTGGTTAAGAAATATCTAGTGCTTTTTATTAGTGTGATTCTTCAATATTCATATTATTTTTCAGCTAAGAGTGCAAGACCAAATCATTATTCCTTTTTTACTTCTGAAGTTTGCAGGCGGATTTCCCTGCCAATACAAACATTCTATATGTTGACTTACACTCTGCCGAGTCAATTGGGTCTAGCAGTAATGCAAAAAGCTTACCAAATATGGTTCTTAATACAAAGAAGCGAATTGAGTACATTGATCAGTGTGGAAACTATCACAGGTTTGTATTTCTGAACATTTATGTTAAGTTACCTTCTGTTCCCTTGTTATATGTCAGTGTCACAATTATTTTTGTGGTGTTTTACTTCTAAATAGATGCCTCAGTCAAATCGTAACTGCTGCTTATAGCTAAAATGGAATCCGTACTGATTCCTTTTGACTTTCAAAACTTATTTCTTTCCTCAAATGGAATCACCAGTCAGTCTCTTACTTTAAAATGTTTACTTCAAATAAACTTTAGGAGTTTACATCATCGTTAGCAATTTTCTTATTACTTTACTTTTGGGCAGCGTTTTGGGTGGTCGACTGGAATGCACAATGCAAAACATAGCAGACAATTTCTTAAATAAGTTTCCATCTAGATGCCAGGGCAATCTAGAAGGTAAATTTTATTTGAATTACTTGCAATGTAAATGTATCTGTCTTTAGGTATTACTGACTCTTAATGTTATCTTACCAGATAAACTGGATACGTATATTGTTTACAATGAACGAAGAAAGGTCACTTCTTCAGCTAAGAAGAAGAAACCACACGCAAGTGCTGCATTACACCAGGTTACCTTTCTCGAGCCAATTGTTTAGTCCTTCTTTGTCTATTCTTGTCTCATTGCATGGATTTAGCATTCAGTGGAATTATATTTAAAATAAAACTAATTTTTTGAAACGGATCTATATATTTCTTTACAGACTCCAGATGGTGCATTGTTGGATATACTACGAAATGCATATGAGCTCCTTACGGAATGTGATATAAAACTTCCCATGGTTAGTTCATAGACACATACTTTATATGACTTTTTTTTTTTATTACTACTGCTATTTCAGACTCATGAAGATATATTACATGCCAGTGTGAATATTATCTGTTACAACTTCAAATTAAGAGTTAATAATTTTATTCGACTTCTCTAGATTGAACATAACGATAACTATGTGGATTCGCCACCTCCGTATCTCATTCTTCTGCATCCTGCTCTTGGTCCTCTTTGGGAAGTTTCAAGACAGAAAGTAAGTCAATAGTCTGCTTTTGTTGTCTGCTTCAGAAAGTCTAGCAAATGCTTTATTATGATGAATCTTATATAATCGCCGTAACAGTTCAAGGGAGGGTCCATTTCCAGTTGTTCAGAAGTGCAACTAGAGATTGCAGAGTTGTCATGGAACAACGTTCAGGTTCTCAATATTCCTATCCTGCCAACAAGATTTCACATAGCTTTCATCGTGTTGAGTTTCTAAAATTCTCAGTCACCTTCTTGTCCCATAGGTTGATGGTAGCTTGATCATCACTGCTGAAAATGCCATGGGTTCAACAACTATCAATGATCATGGTGAACCAATATTACAATATGGATTAAGGTAGGAAACCCTGTACTTGATTATCTCTGTAAGATACATGTCCATTGGTTTTGCTTTTGCATGTTTGAATTCACAAAACTTGATTTGTAGGTGTGGCAAGTGTAAACTGCATAACGTCAAGGTAATGAACCGAGGAATCGATTGGAACAGTAAATCAAATGTTTACTGGAGAAACGATGTGAACCGGCTTGAGACTTGTAAAATCATATTGCACGGAAATGCAGAATTCGAAGCCAGCAATGTAACTATAGAGGTAAAGTAAAGTAACAAGGAAGTTTGTGATGGATTAGAGTGTATGCTTCAAACCAAGTGATCTATATTCTTTTTGCAGGGAAACCATGTTTTTGAAGTACCCGACGGCCACATACTGAAGATCACACAAGGAAATGCAGGTCAGTGAATCTTATACAAAACCAATGATAGGAAATCAAACTAATTTGACACTAGTATTGAATGATTGCATAATTTGGTGTTGGATTCAGGTTTAAGCATCCACTTAGAAGCAATGAAAGAAGAGGTCTTGGAAACAGGAAGCTGGTATTGGGACTACAAACTTAATGGATCCCACATTCATCTTCAACAAGTAGAGGTTTCACAAAACTAACCCAATCCACCCAAGAAGTAGAAGGAAGTATATACCCTCTCCTTGTCCTTGAAAATAAAACTAGAAAAGTGTACTGTGCTGTAAATGTTGCTCCCTTGTAAATTAAACAAAACAGTTCACCATCTATCTGATAACTTCTCTTTCATGAAAAAAAAAAAAAAAAGCTTGAGAGAATCGTAAAATCCATACTTGCACAAGAACTCTTGAACTTGAAGCCACAACACAAATACATACAGATTCATTTACCACATTGGTCTCTTTTCTAATAGAATCAAAATCAAGACTTTAACACATTGGTCTGATAAAAATCACGTAAAGCATCACCCATCCTCAATCCTCTAACATTCATCTCCTTCAAAACTAGCTTAGCTTCATTAAACCTCTTCCTCTTGATGAGCTTACTAGCCAAACTCCCCCAGTTCTCTTCATCCAATCTCTTATCTCTCCCGGCGTAAGCCATCACAAACTCAACGCTCAGCGCATAATAGCCACTCTCCACCATCACACCAATAACGTGCGCATGCGTGGCGTACAACACCGGTAACCCTTCTTCCTCCATCCTCCTCAGTATCGCCATCGCCGCTTCAACCTTCCCCGAATTACACGCGCCTAACACAAGCGCGTCGTAAGTACGCGTGTCCGGGGACATAACCTTTCCCTCCTCGTCTTCCTCCATCTTCCTCAACACCTTGCTCGCCTCCGCCACGTCGCCGTCGTAACAATGCGAAGTCAAAAAGTAATTGTATGACGTCACGTCCATCGGAACGGCGTGAGATCTCATCAGTTCCACCACGCGCCACGCTTCCTCGATCTTGTTCTTCTTCGTGAGCGTGTTTAAGATCGGATGAAACGTGGAGGTTGAGAGCTCGAATTTTCCGATCGCCATATCTTTGATCAAGGTAAGAGCGTCGTCGATCCGGTTGAGTTTGCAGAGACGCGCGATGAGAGTTTCGTAGGCGTGTTTCCGAGTGTAGCCGGCGTCGGTATGAGGCAAAACACGGCGGAGATCTTCTAAGGAGGAGGAGTAAGAGTCGGTGTTCGTTAGGAATTTGAATGTTGCGGTGGTGTTGAAACAAGCGTTTACGACGCGGTTGTTGAGTAGACGGCGTACGGCTTCGAAGTCGCCGGAGCTTCCGGCTTCGAATATGAGGTTATCGAATTCGGCGGTAGTACGACGATGACGAGGAGGAGAAATTGGATTGGGATTTACGGTTGAGAATGAACGTCCCGAGATCGATTGAATGAGAAATCTGGAATTGTTTGCTTCTTTAACGAATCGCCGGAGAAGAGACATCGTCGGATTTAAGGTCGACGGGGATAAAAAGGGTTTAAGCCGGAACTTTAGAAATGAAGAAGAAGAAGACAACAGTACTGCGCTTGAGATTATTGGGCTAAAACTTGTGTTCGGAGGATATATGGGCCTTGAAGGCCCAATATTAAAAGCCTATCATTTATCTCGTTTCATTGTCTAGGGTTTTAAGAATATATATATTCCATCTTTCCATCATCTGGTGTCACCTCTCTCAGCAGGATTAGGGTTTTGAGCAAAAAGGAGTGATGAGAGCTAAGGTAAACTGATCTCCCAATCTTACTGAGTTCGTAGTTTGATTCATCTGCTTTATCTTGTTACATACTTTGAGCCAAGATATAGTCATTTTCGTTCTAAATGATTAATTATTAATTGTGGATCTGGTTTTTTTTGTGGTTTGTTGGTTCAGTGGAAGAAGAAGCGTATGAGGAGGTTGAAGAGGAAGAGACGAAAGATGAGACAGCGATCTAAATAGACACTTCTACCTACCCCCGCTAGTCTCTCGGTTTCTCCCCTTTTCTCCATTTGTGTTTCGTTTGCTTCAGTTGTTTTCTTTCTTCCCGGAATTTGATACTACTTTTGCTGTATTAAGTTGCAAGCTTTTGCTGTTGGATTAATGGATTTTTCAATTAACGTTAAGCTTTTAACTTCCTCTTTGTCAATTTTTCTTGCGATTTAATATTTGTCTATCTAGCTTATTTCATCTCATTGTTGCTACTAGTTAAATCTCAAGGCATTTGCGAATATTGTAGAATTTTTGGAAATAGTGATTCGTAAACGGATATTATCTGGTCTGCAATCATTTCTGATTATCAAGTCCCTATGTTATGTTGCAATTGTAGAGTTCTTCACAAATGCTCTTGGTTAGTAGATCTTTTATTGTTTCTCATTTCTTTACGGCTTACTTTATTGATCAACACTCCTCCACTATTTTGCTGCATCAATCTGTGGTTATGAAAGTATTACCTGCTTACTAGACCAGATAATCTCATTTGTTTTAGCCTAGAGATGATGTAAATCAAACGTTTCATAGTAGTTAGTCTTGTGGTCCAAATGCGTGAAGAGATAGTAACCTTTCCCACTCACAGTTTTAAACCAGAACATTAGTATAGCCATAGGCCCTCCTCACTTTCCCTTGCTTGTGATCTTGCATGGTTAATGAAGATGCTGTAGCCATCATATTAATCACTAGACATTTAGATCTGTTGTCTTTGATGTGTTTTAGGAGTCCTAATTGATTCGTTCAACTAGTTTAGCATGTACTGTTCTCCCTAATTTATTTGATTTTCAAGTATTTTAGGACAGTTGGTTTAGGTGTTCAAACATTTGGTTTACATGGGTTGTGTTACAATGTGATGGATGATATGTATTGGAAACGAAGTTCGGAGCAAAATCATATGTACTACACTACACAGTAAATATAGACTTCAAACAGGTTTTGCCAAATGATGAAGTATGGATTTTAACTAAAAAAACCTTGCCACAAACCTCTCTCTCTCTCTCGTTCTCTTCTTAAAATAAACGATCTTGATTTTCTTACTCCCTGATACCTGATACAAGGGCTGTTTTTGGTATAATCCATTACCGTTGCTGTTTTATATAAAGAAGCTAACAATGTTTACATTAAACTTCGCAAATCAAGCATAAAGAGAGTCAATAGCAAAATTATGTGTACTACACACTACACAGTATATGTATATACACTCAAACCGGCTTTGCCAAATGATGAAGAATTCCCATTTCCCAAGTATGCATAACTAAACATTGTGACAAAACCCTCTCTCTCTCTTGTTCTCTGCTTGATGGTTTCCAACTTCCATTAAAACTTGTCCATATCTCTCTCAACTTTACTATTCGTTGAAGTGTATAGCACCGAGTTTCCAAACAAGAAAAGTAGTAGCAAACATCACTGTGCTTATGAACACAAAGGAGAAAGCAATGATGAGAATATCCGAGCCTCCGGGTAAATCAAACGTAAGGCCGTTCTTCGGCATCCCTCTCCTGCTATCATCAAGCATGTTGGTTGGTGCTTCGGGTAGACCCGGTTTCCTCTTTGTTTTCTTATCACTTTCCTTGAGCACATCAAGAAGCTGGCTTCCCATCTTAGGTTTTGAAGGTTTAGGTGCTGCTTCAGTGTATCGGCTAAGAACCCGAGCTGCTCTTAATCTCTCTCGTGCTGTCAATGGTGCTTTTTTAGCTGAGCCATTGCTTCCTGATTCAACTGATTCACTTGCTGGTTTACTAGAAGTATCCGAAGAGGGAGAAGAATCAACAGATGTTGTTGTGACAGAACTGTCGTTTTTCTCAACACAAGATAAAACCAGTCCTCTTCTGCTTAAAAGTGACCTCCTTGAACTAATCAGAGAGATGTTGGGCACAAAAGGTGAAGGCTTTAACGGTATTGTAGGATGGGATCTGTTACGAAGCTTCAAAAAAAAGATAAGATTTTTGTTATTATCAGCAAAAATAAAGCATCCATAGAAAAAGGATTAAGCTTTTCTGAATCCATAGAGAAACCAATCAATCAAAGAGGCTAAACACACAAAATCAAACCCAGTTGCAGGAATCTCCAAGGTAACGAGAAAGTTTTTCGATTTCATCCCCAATTACTAGAGTCGTATGTGAAGAAAGAAGAATCTTAGATGGGTCATCAAAAGAAGAAGACATGAAACACTTACCGGAGAACTGAATCCGGCGTTGAGAGCGACGGACATTGTGAAATCGAATGTATTAAGAGTGACGCATACGGAGGAAGATGAAGACGGGGGAAGCTCTGTTTCTGTGTGGTAGTGAAAGAAGCTAAGCAGAGAGAAGAGAATCAAAGATTGGGTTCTCCTCTGCTGAATTAAGATAATCAATTTCCCCACTTGCTCTTATAGCGCGTGAAAACCACGCTGTCTCTTTTATGAAAAGTTACAAATAGTTTTACACTTTAATCAAAAACTACAAATTCCCCTGAATAAATAAATAAATAAATCATTGACTTTGTGTTTGAACGAGATTAATCGTTTGCATTGATGAGAGGACCCATCTAAACTGCTTCTTTGACAACCTAAACCTCTTGTCTTTAGTGTCCCATTCACACATATGTTTTGTTGATCGATGGTCTTGTTTTGGTAGAGTACCTTTCGCTAAATCGGTCCAACTATGCAAGGATTACTAGTAGTAATCTCTTTTTGATTAGACAATTCAAATTAAACGAAAGTCAGAGATACTGATTGTGTCATTATAATATTACATTACTAATTTAATATTAAGACATGGTGTAAATGTGTATTATGTTAACAACCAATTCCAGCTCAATCATAACCAATCTGTATTTTTAATTCTTAGTGATCACGATCCACGACTACACATGTCGAATGATGTCTCGATAGAATATTTAATCAAACAAAAGACTTCTTTACTAAATCAAAGACAGAGATGGTATAGGAAAGACAAAAGAATGTCGGATCTTCCTGAAGCTTTATTTCTCCAGGGAGATTTCTAAGTCTTCTTCTCTTTGTTTCTTCTGCTAACCTCCTTTTCGAGCAATGGCGACATCTTCTGATGGATTATTCGACGACATGAGCGTGTTGGGAGTGATTGGATACGTATTGGAGCAAACAAGGTTCATCTTCCTCGTACCGATACTGAAACGTATGGTGAATCTATGTCAGGTTATCTCGGTGTTGTTGTTCATAGATGCAGCATATATGGCTATAGTTGTCGCCATTGGCAAATTACTTAGACGAACACCACAGAAAGTTCTAAAATGGGAAAGCTTTAAGAACAATGACGACGTTGAGCTAGCTCCTTCAAGCATTCATCCAATGGTTCTCATTCAGATCCCAATCTACAACGAAAAAGAGGTGACTGACTTTGGAAACCAAAAAAAACAAAATGGTGTGTAAGCTAAACAGAGAACTATGTTTCACAAGTAAAGATGTTTTAAACAGGTATGTCAACTTTCGATAGGAGCGGTGTGTAAGCTATTATGGCCACTGGATCGGATGATTGTTCAAGTGCTTGACGATTCAACCGACGAAGAGAGTCAGGTCCTTTCCTTTAACCTTTATTGAGCTCATCTGAATGTACTTTTATCCTTTTGTCTCAGCCTCAATATCTATAAAGAAGTGTTTCTTGTTCTGAAATAAAATAGAAACTGGTTAGATTGGAGTGTAAGAAATGGTCGAGCGAAGGTATTAACATAAAAGCGGAGGTTAGAAGTGGTAGAGACGGGTACAAAGCAGGAGCTCTCACTGCAGGAATGAAGCATAGTTATGTGGATGGATGCGACTTCGTTGTAATCTTTGATGCTGATTTTCAGCCAGAACCTGATTTTCTTGAACGCACTGTTCCGTTTCTTGTCCACAACCCTGAGTTAGCTCTTGTACAAGCCGGCTGGAAATACGGTTAGATCTTTCTAATTCACTTTCGAGTTAGCTAAAGATCCGCTTTAGTTGATTTGTTAAATCTATCTTGCTTGTGTGACAGGGAATGCCGATGAGTGTTGTATGACAAGAATACAAGAGATGTCTCTTAACTACCATTTTGCAGTGGAGCAAAAGTCTGGATCCTCCATACTTGGTTTCTTTGGATTCAATGGTGGAGCATCCACATACATGCTCTGGTGTGTTTTGTATTATATACTCCTGATTTGAGTGAATAAAGAAACACCGTTGACTTCAGGTACTGCTGGTGTGTGGAGAATCAAAGCTCTGGATGAGGCCGAAGGATGGAAGGACCGCACAATAGTCGAGGACATGGATTTAGCGGTTAGAGCTTATTTACGTGGTTCTAAGTTTGTGTATCTTGACGATGTTAAGGTTTGTAATGGAGAATATTCAAATAGAAGGCAATGACTCAACTTTTACTAAAATTATCTGAACAAATTTTGAAAGTTTTATTTCAGGTCAAAAACGAGCTTCCGAGCTCATTTCAAGCATACCGATTTCAGCAACATCGTTGGTCTTGCGGTCCAGCGAACCTTTTCAAGAAAATGGCAATGGAGATCATAAAAAACCAGGTTGATAGATTACATAAATCCTAAGTATAACTCCTTTGGAGCATAAGTATAGCTCAGTGACCTTTATCGTTTTTGTGTTACAACATGTTTTGAAACAGAATGTGTCTTTATGGAAGAAGGCCTATTTGGTATACAACTTCTTCTTTTTGAGGAAGATCGTTGTGCATCTCTTCACATTCGTCTTCTACTGTCTAATTTTGCCTGCTACCGTTATATTCCCGGAAATCGAAGTCCCTAAATGGACTACTATCTACATTCCAGCTACCATCACTATCCTAAATGCGATAGCAACACCAAAATCTTTCTACCTCATATTGTATTGGATCTTATTTGAGAATGTCATGGCGATGCATAGGAGTAAAGGAACTCTCATTGGATTGCTAGAGACTAGTAGAGTTAAAGAATGGATTGTGACACAAAAACTAGGAGAAATCAATACTCTCACGCAAAACCTCATTACTACTACTACTCACTATAGCTTCCCCGAAAGGTTTGAATTGTTTTCCCGCCTAGATTTTATCGTTCGAAATGTATGTTATTATAATGATGTGATATGTTTGGATTTGTGCAGACTTAGATGGCGAGAGATAACTGTTGGGATGTATCTCTTCATATGTGGATACTACGACTTTGTGTTCGGGAAGACATACCTTTACATATATCTTTTCTTGCAGTCTGTTGCCTTCTTCGTTGTTGGAGTTGGCTACATTGGAATGTCGATTCCAAGTAATCGACGAGACTCTTAACTTCTTTCTTCTCCTACTCATTCATTCTTATTTCAAGAGGTTGTATAGAGATAAAAAGATGTGGTTTTGTCATCATGTTACAGTTTTATTAATTCCTTGTAACGATCTAACTTCGAGTTATAGCACCATTCAAAACTCTCAAGAGTCCACCAAATAGCAATTAGCAAGAGATGTAATACATATTGATCTTTATATTTATTTTTGCCGGTGAATAAACAAATCGAGACCATTTAAAGAAACAGTGCATGTGAGCAAGTTTTACTCACTTAGTTGAACAAAAAAAAAAAAGAAACATTTGGCATCCTTTGTTACCCACCTCATTGGCATTGAGTACAAAACACAGTTAAAATATCCTACTAGACACTCTAATAACCATTAAAGAAAACATTTCACAATTACAAATTCAAGAAAAATTATGAACATTATGACATCAAAATATAAACCATCGAGGCACCTTGGAGCAAAGAGAACAAAAAAAAAATTAAAAGTAAGAAAAAGATTTTCAAAAACAATATATTTTTCCTTTGTTTGTTTATCTTTATAGGTCACGAACGGGATATGATACGTGTGTAAAGGAACTCATTCCACGTGTCAGGTAAACCGGGAAGACACCAATGGATACAATCTGCGTAAGTGTTGGGATCGGCTTGTTGCTCCGGCGTCAGCATTTTGCCTTGTCGGATTGTGTGAACCGAAGTGTGAGCATCTTTCCGGTACTCGGAGAGTTTGGTGATGTTGAGAAAGTAAACCGGGACTTTAAGAGAATGCGTGACGTTTTCCGCTACTGAAAACAGTCTGTAGTCTGTTCCTACGCTGAAGGGCATTGACATGTTTAGGATCGGTGTCGTCTCCAACGCGCACTTGATTCCATCAGGATTCTCCCAATCCAAGCTCCTAAGATCATATAACAACAAATCAAAATTTGATTTTATACTTTTTTTTCTTAACGATAAACACATACTATAAAAAGTATAATGTGTGGTGGTTGGTTTTTCACCAACTCGTTAAAGTGAAAGATTATAGAGTTTTTATGTTTTTTAGCTGAATTTGTATATTTATGTAGGCTTTTTCAAAGGACAAGGACTTGTTATCTATTTTTCTGGTAGTTTCTTGGTTTTCAAGTTACGATACGTCCACAGGTTATAAATATTATGTTCTGGTTCTGGTATAAACCAGAGAAAAAGTTTGAAAACACAATACTACTAACTATCACATATACTAATATTTAGCAGGTCAATTGAATGAAGTCAGTACGCATTAAGTTCTACTGAACATTTTCTATGTATATTACTTTGTCTATAATATTGCCCTAAAAAAAAATGAAAAGGTGATCCTAGTAGAAAACATGGAGAGTGAGATCTCAATTTGTCAATTGTCAGTAATATCATATTGCAAGCAAAGCATATAACTAGCTAATTCAGTTGATTAAGCAACAAAAAAAGTAACTTAACGTAAAAATCCAAATGGTAATTAAGAAAAGTAAGAAAAAGAATAGTTACTTGATGTGGAGAGGAGACATGCTAGCGAAGAAAACAGTGGTACGTAGAGGATCAATATTTCGTTCCACCCAATCTCCCCAAGTCCTCATCACTCTCCTATACGCTACTGGCCTTTCGATCTCTTCATACTCAGTGTCTCCTTTATCGAACGATCCTCGTCTGCTTTCATCAATTATTCCACAATCACAATTCACAAACTTTGCCTAATATAAGGCAATAGCATTGTAGAGTATAAGACACTTACAGAACTTTCATGGCGAATGTGTTCATCCACCAGATGTAAGTGTTGAAAACAAGAAAGTCAACACCTTTCCAGTTGACTCCATGCTTTTCAATGGACTCAGGCATTATGATACGGTTAAGTATACTATGCATATTTGGATCATCTGAATTCGATTCCACCAAAAATGGCGCCCAATAAAACTCCACCGTCGCATTATAATCCTTTTAAAACCATACAAATAAAAAAAAATATTAATTACCTAACTAGTAACCTACTCTCAAAATAAGCAACTCCACTACTCTATTTTACTATAACAAATTTATTAGTCAATTCAATTACCTCAACTCGGAAGACAGAGAGAGAACCGGTTTTGTTCAAGCTTTTACGACCGGGAGGAACCACCGATTGAACCAAGCAAACCATTGATTCCCATTGGTTCCGGTTTAGTGAATCTCCAACGAACATCATTCTCTTGTTCCTTAGCTTCTCTAACAGCAACTTCGCTTTGAACCTTTCACCAAATCAAACCAAAAAATTAGAGATCAAACAAAACTAAACCAACCCCAAAGTGTACAAAAAAAAACAGAGGGGTTTTCCGGTTTACTTTGGTAGAGAACAGTCTCTGGGTTGCCATCTCCAATTCTGATACAGAGAATCTCTTCTTCCATTTCTCATGCAAGTGACTTGCGCCGTCAAGAACTCACACTGATCCTCATTATACAACGGATGCGTCTCGTTATCAAAAACCCATTCTCCGGTAAACAAATCACACTCCTCCGGCGGCAGTTCCACGTCTTCTTCATCCTCCGTTACAGAGAAAAGCTCAATCTTTTTCGCTTCCTCTGTTTTCGTTCCTTCTTCCTGAACAGGGTCCGCTGAATCTTGATCAGGGTCTGCGTTTTTCACCGGCTCCTGAATCGGGTCTGTGTTTCCAACGGAATCTTGAACTGTGGGGTGGTTTGAGGTCTTGATCGATTCTTGAACCGGTAGTGTTGTTGTAATCTCCTCAGTAGTAGTGATCGGTTTCGTCACCTCCTCGTGGACGTCGTTACTAGGTTTAGAGGTTGAGAAAGGGAACTCGGCTATGGATTTGACGTCTTCGTTGTACATGAAGATACCGAAGAGGAAAACAGAGAAGACGACGACGAAGATTGAGAGGTTACTGTTCTTCCTCTGTTTCATTGTTACTCCTGTTTCAAACAATGGAAATTTTCTTCTCCACGGTTGCATCTGTTTTTGTTTTTTTTTTCTTTTTCTTTTATATATATATAAAGAGACGAATTGAAACTTTAAATGAAAAAAAAAAACAAAAAAACAAATTCTCTTCGCTCTAAAATGTCAGAATGTTTGTGAGAGAGGGAGAAAGATCGATGGGAAATATAAGAGCAACGAATAAAGATTTAAATTTGATTTGTTTTGACGTTAATTAGTTTTGTGATTCTAATAAGTTTGGTGAGATGGGTTTATCTTGAACTGGTTTTCAAAAGGCTTTTAGGTGAAGAAACAGAATAAAATAAAAATACTAAGTTGCTCTTCTTTTTCACTTAACATGTAATCTCTCATTCGCTTAACTAATCTATTTTGAAGTTGTTGTTATAGCAAAGTAGAGTTTGGAGAGAAGAGTGGATTCAAAGATTCTGAAAGCTTGTCTCAGTCCTCACCTAAAGAAAGGGACCTTAGAAAAAACAATTGTGGGTTGATGAATTTGCATGAAAGGTTTGAACCGGAGTCATCTTTTCTTTATTTGGATCTGAAGTTTAAACTGGTCACACTACTCACTATTAAGAATGAGAAACTTCATTTCGTGTATTTTTAACCTGTTACATCATCAAATTTATTAGAAAATTAGTAAATTGTTGATCACATTTCAGGTGAGCAGTTCATCCTGGAACACATAAGATCCGGATGGATGATTCAGATTCCTCATGTCAAAAAAAATTAAGGAAATTGGAAATCTTAGAGATTCATGGTGCATGTAACATTCCACCAAAAAGGCATATCAAGCTTCCCCTCCTACATTCATGTTAATTGATAAGTATTATATTTCTGAAGTGAATAACTAATTGATCCAAGACCAATTGTTTAAAGCAATCGGTATCTTGCGTCTTAATCCAAAGTCCAAACTAGTGCTACCATCGATCTGTTGTTGTCTCAAAACTTGTTGTGATACATTCACATTTATTTCTTTTATGTTAAGCACAATTTTACTCCAGCTAATCACCAATTAATCCAATACTGGATTAGCACCAAACTAATCTTTTGAATTAGGGAAAGAAACTAATCTTTCGTTTTCTGTAACAATCATGTTTCCCATCTCATGTTGAGGATGAAGCATCCGTGTTCGTTAAGAGAAAATAAATAAATATTGTTTACATTTGCAAACTTAAAGGAAAACTAAAAAGACAGGTCAAAATCTCACAAATGATATATGATGCTTTCTGTTTCAGAAAAGTAAAGGCTAAGGAATCTCATAAAACACATACATACACCTATAAATCTATAATATGTATCCGGCACCAACCATTACCAATCATATATATATGTACATCAACTTCTCTATATGTATGTAGATTTTGTATACTTTATTACGACTCCATTTTGGCTTTAGTTGTTAGTCCAATATTTGAATCCTTTTGCTTTGAACCAAAGCCAAAGTAACCCAACCCAAACCTTTGTATTTTGTTAGTATGAGTGAGTCAGATACACACATCGGATATCATACGTACTCCACACCTTTATTTTGTATAATAATGATTTTACTTCAACTTTTCTACGTGCGTAGTGTTGTGTCTCAGGCACACGTGCGTCCCATAACATCTTTGACATCTCCTCATAGTTTCCTTTCACACATATCTCATAAAATGTTAAAATAAGACTTCTTCGCCATTGTAGGCAACTGGCATCAATTAATTTGGTATTGACTACAATTGATTGAAGTATATAAATCTAGTTTTCTAGTTATGTACCGTTGTTTAGTATTCTGAAGGCTGAAACCAATCAAGAGCTAAAAGCCTGTTTTGAATCCCATTGAGCGTAATTAAGGTGGCGTTGTGCTTGTTTATTTGCTTCTCTATTTGGTATCTTTGCATGAAATGGAGTGCTCAGAAACAAGAAAAAATCCTGTACTCACTAATTTGTAAGTGGAACTCTGCAAGTAATGGGAAGAACAAAAAGATAGTACAGTAATGTAAATTATTATTGCTTGACCAATTTCATAGTTTGAATATTACAAAGAGGATGCAACAAAAAAAAACAACGAATATAGAAACTAATCCAATTAGCTTCTATCTTTTTTTGTCATAGTGACTACAAAGTACAAACCATATACTAACAGTAACAACTACTGTATAAAGAAAGTCACAAAAATTACAGAATTAAAATTTGCAGAGATGGCACAATGGCAATATATAAAACCATCTTTTTGTGTGGTTTACGCCACAGCCTGCACCTTCTCTCTGTACATTTGCTCAGCCCACGACATAGTCCGAACCCTCTCGTTCATCCCAAAGCTTCTCTCCGACACCACACTGTCTTTAACCAAAGAGTTAACCCATGACACATCTGGCTCGTCCCTGTATTCTCTTGCTACGTTATTGTAACTGTTGTTGTTCCCTTGGATTCCAAAAGAAACACTTCTTCTCATCTTATTCAGCTCCTCTCCTTTCATTCCCCATTCGAGCTTCCCGTTTGGTGATCCCCAGTCCGAGAGATTAGACTGTTGTGAAGCTTGAGTAGTTGCCGGTTTGAAACTCAAGCTGCGTTTTGCAAAGGCAGATGATCTCGCTTTCATCACTGCAACCGCAGCAGCTGCTGAAGAGTCAAACCCGTGGTGAGAAGGCTGTTGCCTTACGGGGGAAGACGGATAATGTTGGTTCATGTTTTGGCTCATCTGAGAATTCCTATTTGGAGAGGAAACATAAGACCCGAAACTCTCTTCGGCATTGTTGCCAAAACCGCGGAGTCTCAGTTCCATCTCCATCTCCATATCGATATCTCTAGCACTCAATGTGGACTTCAATCTGCTTCCACCATTGAGCTGCAAAGCCGGTGGAGTAAGAGTATTGACTCTGTTCTGCCATGAGTTTCTTGGAGACGAAGGAACACCATTAGCCATTGGAGACACTGGTGGAGTCGAAACACCTGACGTATATGCAAGAGGAGACAAACCAGGCATCATCATCTCCACGCTGCTAAACGGAGACTGAGCTACTGCAGAGCCAGTTGAAGCATTAACTGGTCTCATCTCTTCGCGTTTATGCGCAAAGAAACAAACTCTCCTTGCACAGCCGGTCTCATCTTTACAAAGCCTGGTTTTATACTGAGCAGGATGAAGCCACGACTCGAAAACACCGTGAGCATACTCACAAGAATCTCCTTTAGGGCATGACCCTTTACGGAACTCGGGACAGGGGACACACGTGTAAGGATACTTCCTCGGATCTCTCCTCCTCGCGTTCTCTCCGGGATGAACAAAAGCACACTCAGTCCAATCATGCGAATAAGCCCTCGAACAAGGCTTAACCTTAAAGCTATACATCCTAAACTCATCACTTCCATAAACCCCTTCGTTAATATCAGGTAAAGACACATCAGCTGGATACTTGGACACAACCTTGATCTCTTCTTCAACCGTCTCATCGATCAATCCGCTAACACGACCTCCTCTCAGCAACAACTCAACCGCCTTCCTCCTGGGACTAGCCAAGAATCTCGAAACCCGAACAAACACATCCAAAGGTTGATTCCCATTAGCATCAACAGAGTTAACCAAAGCAGAAGCATCAACCAAGACGTTGATGACTTCAATCAAATTCACACAACAGCCAGAAACAGCACAATGAAGCGCAGTGACTCTCTCTTCACCACAAGCTCTGTTCACATCAGATTTACCAGTGGAAACGATGAAAGACAAAACCTTTACGCTTCCATACATAGCTGCAACCATCAAAGGCGTTCTTTCTTCAAAACCCATCTTCTTAGACCCGACCTGTCTGCAATACCATAACCCTGACTCATCCAAATCAAGCCCTTTCTCTTCAACATCTCTCTTAAACGAGTCAAGATCATCAGAGGCGGCGAATTCGAGGAGAACCATTGTATCTTCTTTCTTTTGCCTTGATTCGATTTCAGTTAAGGTTCTTGAAGAGCAGAGATTGCTCTTTGGTCCACTACACATAATAATAAGTATCCTGTAAAGAAAAGTAATTGATGATGAGAAACTGATATTAGAGAATATAAAAGGTAACTTTCTTTTGTTTGTAACTTTTTCCATATTCTAAGATTCTCTCTTCTTATGCAGATTTTGATGCCGCAATATTAGCGGATATACAAAAAAAAAAAAAAAAAAAAAAAAANCTTTTCTACTAAGACAAGCATACGACCGTTTCTACTCTTCTCCGTTGAAAAATTGGTTAACCAAAAAAAGGAAGTCAAAGACAAATCAAGTAACTAGGTAAGAGACCAGACAGAGTATTGTAAGAAATAGCAAGACTTTGGTAACCATTGAAATAAAAAGAAACTGGAGATTTCCACATGGAGAAGGAAGGGGACAAACCTGGAATGAAATTGAGAAGAAAGTTGGAAGCTTTTGTNTTTTTTTTTTTTTTTTGTTGGATTGAGAGAGAATGAGGAGATGATGGAGAAACACAAGTGGGGAAAAGGGGTTTTGGGGTTTGTTTTAAAGAAGAAGAATGGGAGTGTGTGTGGAGGATTCTTTAAAAAAAGGTGTTTCACGATGAAGGAAGGTGCGCTCTTTCTTCCTCTTTCTCTCTTCTCTCTTCTCTTTGGTCTTCTTCTTTACTATTATTATTTAGGATTGTTTTTTTTTATAATATATACTTTTCTTTGTTTTTTCTTCGACATACAATATGGTTTTATAAGGTCAAAAAGTCAAAAAAGTAGAAACCAAACTTTTCAACGGTGAGCCTTTGTCGCTCTTCTGCTGACTATTCTACTACTACTACTCTAAAATTCGTATGTTTTGGGACAACTGATATGGGAATCAGTTAATTTTAGTACTTTAACTTATGACAATTTCTTGGGTGTGATTAAGGGAGCATAATTTTTTTTTTGTAGTTGTGGATGGAGAGAAATGGTAAATTTTGGAATTGGGGAAGGGAGTGATAAAGAGTTGATGAGACACACCACTTGACTAGTTTTACTCAAAAACTAACCGGTTACGGCGGTAACCCTTGAACACGCGTGTGTATGATCCACCACCACCACAGACACACAACACAACTAGCACGCGCTTTTCAAGAGCACGTGAAAGAGACTTATACCAGTCAACTCTTCTACCACTTGCTTCATTCAGCTCTTCGAGTTTTTTTAATTAATCTGTCTATTTCCATCAAAATCCGAAGCCAAACCCAAATTAATAATCACATTACCACTAAAAGATGTTGTTTAACAAAAAATTATAGAGAGAGAGTATTCGTTCCCTTTGGGTGGGCGACAAAATTGTCTTTCACTTTGGCTGCCTTCTCTCTATTTCGTTTGCCCTTTACTTTTTTTTTTTTTTGGCTCACCATCAACTTTTTATTTAACCAAGATATTACAACCAAATTCAAGGCACATTATATTCACCTCTATAGAATTAGACCAAATGCAATAGTTGATCAAGTACAACCCTAGAACACTAGGCGGATCCAACGCTACCTAATCGAAAACCATTGCATTTTTTAACCACAACGAGATAGATAACACACCACAACCCGGAGTGAAATCATCTCTTAAACCACCTAAATTGACCTAATGACACAAAAAGAAATACTAGCACAGAGAAGGCCAAAACTAATACTGAACAGCAAATCAAATCCAAGCTATGAGATCCTCATGATCAGCGTGTAGAACTTGTCCCAATAGCATCAACACCCTGAGGCGCATCATCAGAAAAGCTTGGAATTCCCGGCTTTCAATGTTCCGGTCCTAAACATAAAACGGACAATACATCCGACTGAACCGTCCAAGAGACACGAAAAACAACCAACAAGAGCTAAGCTTTTCCATACTAATCCTACAAGACCAGAATGCTAACGATTCAAGATAAGGGATTGAAGCACATATTAGCATATCATCACCTCACGGTGCGTATCCGGATTGGCCAAGCTGCTTTGTTGTCTCGTTTCTTGGCTGGAATGACACCGGAAGTTGAGGAAGCTCTCATGAGAATGTCGGCTTTGTGGGAGTCCGCAAATCTCAACCACCAACACCTTGAAGCCTCCCTAGCAACCTGAAGACACTAAGACCCGACTCGACCATGAACCTCCGAGCAGTTAGCGTCTCCGGCGAAAGGGTAGAGGAAAACGGAGGAATGTCGAGATCCAAAACTCAGATCCGATTCTCCGAAACTGCAAGGAAGGACACCCAGAGCAGCTACGAACCACCACCAGTCACCGGAGAGGAAAACGAGCCGAGATCTCGTCGTCCGCCACACCGAAGAGGAAGAGCTGGATCACCTACTATTACGATGAAGCGACAAAGAAAAGAAACAAGCAGAGCCCTCTCACACCGCCAGCGAAAACCTAAAGCAGCGGAGAGGCAAACAGACGTGGCGGCGGCGGAGCTGTAAATCTAGGATTTTGTTAGAGAAAAAAGTCGGATAAAAAGACTTTTTGCTGGTTTTGCGTTTGACCTTTACTTTATTTTGCCATTTATCATTAAACAAATTAACACAACCCCTATCTTTCTTCAACTTTAGTATTTTTAATAGTAATTGATCACATAAAACATGATTGTTCTTATTTATTAGTATTCTTTTTATTTGTTAATGCGATCATGACTGTAGAGAATCTATAGATTTTCATCAACTTGGAGTTTGGGGATAATATTCTGTTGTGTCATATGTAGTATATAGAAGTTGGTTGGTTGACGAGTCAAAAAAAACTAACTTAGACTGCGTTTTGGGGTCAAACTCATTAATAACAAATTATTTCTTATGCAAATCTTCCAATTATTGGGTTTTGTTTCCTCTATATGAATTTTCCACAGTTTTTTTTTTCCTCTAAGTCAAAATTTGGACTGTTGTGGGAACTAAAGATAAATTATTATGATGGAGATGTCCATTATACTACATGTATGTTATCTAGAAAAACCACAGGATTAATATATGTATTATTATCTTTATGGAAAGTGGACTGCGTGGGAACTAAAGATGTTTATAGAATATTATAGGGTATGATTATATTAAATATGATCAGTGATCACGGAGGCCAGTATTTTTTTGTTTATTTTGGGCGCTTCGTCGATGCACTAATCGTTTTTTTTTTCAAAATTATTATTTCATATTACCACTTGGTTTATCACAAAAGACTAAATGGCTAAAACTAAAGTACATCGTACGTCAGTATATAATATGGACAACTAAATGAATAGATTGTATCGCTTTGCAACTAATCAACAGTTACAAAGGAGGTCAACAGGTAAAGAGCGAAGTTGAAACTCATGAATTACCTTTAATTTCATCTTAATGACATCTTTCTTATCAAATGCAATAGGTATTTTTCATTCAAAGAAGTTTGTCGAAACCGATATAATTTAATATTTTGATGGATCGTACCAACGACGATATATGATGTACAGTTTTATTTCTTTTAAAAGAATTTCACTACTTTCGAAATTCGAACCATATATGTAAAAAACTTAACTAGCTAGGGTAATAAGTTCATTATCAGTTGGCGGTGGTATCTGAACCTATGACCTTGAAAACTATCAATGTTTTTTAAAACCAGCTAGCAGCCTGGTATACCAGTTGAGTTATCAATAATTGCATTTTTACACTAACGTTTTCGTTATGCGCCTCTCTGTCTAATTTTTTCTTCGGTACGTCGTATGTCGTAACGATTCAAAAGCCCTAGTTTTATAGTAACACGTGGGCTTCTCTTCTCTATAAATATATAGACTATAGGAATTATTATCAAGAATTTTGTAACCAAATTTCTCAACTTTAGAAATCGATATAAGTTTTTCGGGATTTTTGAGTAACCCTTAAATACACACGAGTAAATTTGTTGGGCAGATTTCTAATTAGGCCTAACTAGTTTCTTGCTGCAACTTCGGCCCAGTTACAGACAAATTACTTCACAGAACAAACAAAATATTAGTTTCTGATTGAAGCCTTAGTTTTTCTTTAATAAAAAATACGCCCCAATTAAGTGATAAATAACCTTTTAGACTGCTGATCATACGGTGATCTGTACTGTATATATGCTAAGCTCTGATTCGTGCTGGGGTGATAGAAATTATACCGTTTGTTCTCTAATCTCTCAGGTGGTAAAAGTATGTTGGCATAAAAAAAATATGGTTACAAGAAACATAGCTCTGACATTTCTTTTTTCTCTTGTGAAATGGATCGTACAAATGGTTGTACAATGTTTGCTGATGAATTTGAAATGGTATAAGTGTTACCACCTTCTCTCTCACATTTTCTAAATTTCAAACATATTTTTTGTTTTATCTTCTCAAAACTCCTTGGCTCCTTGCAACACCAATCATCACCATTATGTCTATGTAACCAATAATATATATATATATATATATATGATTGGTTCAAATTGGTATTAAGCACATAGGTGTAATCATATGTAAGTCTATGAAGGGTTCAAAACTAATGATACAAAGCGGTATTGTAGACATATGTAGTTGGTAACTTGGTATAACATATTATTCAAAGTTAAGTAACAAATGGTTTTGGTTTTGGCCAGGCTAGCGCTAACCTTATGTATACTAGTTTAATATTGATTTTGGGGAATATTTGGATTGTTAAACCGGCTCAATTTTTTAAACGTTTCTGATTAATGATTATATTATAATATAATACAATATGGTTTTGGTCTGGTCAGGGTAAACTTATATAGTTTATCATCGGTTTTACGATTTTGCATTTACAAACTGGCTCGAATGTTTAACGTTTAGGACTATAATAACTTCTTTATCATATTAGGTTTTTTTTCTTTTGATTATCTCTTTATAATATTAGTTAATTAATTGTGAGCTTTTTGCTTAAATAGAGAAATGGATCTCAAGAAAGAGAAAGAGAGGCAATAAAACGAAGTTGGCCGACATGACGCAATGACTTAGGAAAGTAGAACCAAACTGATTTTATATTCTATACAAGTTTGGTTATTGAATCTTGACCTAGCTACAGAAAATGACTCAGAAACCACCAAATATATGGATTTCCAAAAAAGACGTCCACTATTACTATATTGAGATGACGATATGCTTCATGTCTTTCCGCTATGAAAATCGATGTTATCAAAATTGTTGAATAAATGGTCCACAGCATTTACGGCACGTGCCAATATACTTCACTTCATGTATTAAAGAGTTCTTTTTTTCTGATAAAGAATTGTCTTGAAGTTGCGTATACAACTACAACTGGTGCGATGATCTAATGCTATCTTTCTCTATCTCACTTTTGATTCGCTTCGTCAAATATGATTTTATCCGCAAAATATTAGACATGTGCGGTAATCTGTTTCGGATTATAATTAATTATACACTCTAGAAGATTTTTTTCGTACGGCAATAAAACTAATACTGATCATTAAAAGCAGGTCAAGTCTCGAGCTGGTAAGATGGCAAAGCTTCGATTGTTTAAAGTCAGATTTCATGCATGTGTCATTTTCTAAGTTTAGTTAGGATCGATGTTTAAATAATTTTAGACTTTTTAGTATATCCCAAAATGACAAACTAATCTATGCTTTAATTAGTTTGTTTAAAAAAGAAATTTATAAATTTCGATAATTTTGTAAAATGTCCAAAACTTATAAACCGTAAAATTAATACAACAATAAAGCGTTAGTTCGGAATCCAGATAATTTTACAAGTCGATATCACATGACTGCAAACGCATTATTGTATCACAAGTAGCCAATCAGAACGCAACTTCTGTGTAGTTAGTGTGTCGTGGCTTATTCCTATTGGAAGTCGATGACTGCTGCTTTATCTTCTTTGTCTTTTTGGTGCTTCCATTTGTCTTGCTGTCTGCCATCGACTTTCCCGACAAGGTCCACTGTAAGTTTTTAGGTTTCAACCAAGGAAAATTGATAGATAGATCAAAGGCCTTCGTGTTTCGTTTTCTAGCTTATGGTGATATTTTTCAGCCAGTATATCCAACAAAACAAGTACTTACATGACCATCTACTAGATTTTCTGACAAAAGACTGAAGCAGTTAGCAGTATATGCAAAAAACACCAATCCCCACGTTTTTGTCATATGATCAGTATTACAAGGACGACAAGATTCACAAGAGTTTACTAATTTCAGTTTGTTACATTTAACTGCCCAAGGATCATAACCAGTTTTCTAATATCTATGTACTGCCCACACCTTCTTCATTGATAACTACGTCTCAAGGAGTATATAAATATAACATGATCACATCTAAAATGTGTGTGTATCTGCTTTTTTCTATTATGTATAAATGCTCTCCAGATGCCGTAGGAGTTAAGCGCCCCCTTAACCAATTTACAATTTTTCCTTTAGTTTATGTGGATCATACAATGAATGGAGGATTTCATTCGTTCTTTTTTCAAACCAAAACTATACGTATAGTAGCTTACAAAAATTAACTCTATATAAATAATTTATAATACACATATTTTACTGTAGCAATAGACATTTTTCAAATCGTTACAAATTTTGCTTTAAAAATTTACCAATTCATATTTTAGCTTTTTAAAAATCCTCCACAACTCTCTTATTTTTTTTGTTTAAATTATTAAAATACATAACTTAGAGGCTTAGTAGAGCCTCAATCAATCGAGAAAAGTGTATATAAAAAAACCATTTGCAGTCTTATATTTAATGGGAAATTGTAATTTCATGTATACAGCACGAAATTAAATCTATAATTAATACAAGTGGTTATCTTTTGGCATTGTGTTTTTAAATGTAGTATAATATAAAACGTGAGAAATTCAACGAATGTCCCTCGACAATTGGCATCGAGATTTAACGTCGGCCTCATCATCTAGAGATACTTTTATTTCTCTGTGGTTATAAATTGATAGGTTTTTAAGTATCTATCCTATCCATTAGATCTCCCCGTTTGTCGTTTGTATACACTGTTATGCATATACCTAATCGTTGACTCGTTGTAGTTAAATTCAAGACCGGCACTTCATTTTTGATCAATAGCTAATCTCGATTTCTGACCGGAACCAACGTTTTGTTGTGGTCCTAATTATATACTAATAATTCGGTTTTAAGTATTATTCGAATGTATTTATAAGACGATTCGGATCATATATCTATTATGATGTCTAAACGAACTGTGAACCTAACTTGCGTTTGTGTTTTGTAGTTAAAACTTTGCGTTGAGTTTATATATATAAAGCACAATTAACAGTTTCGTTTAGTAAATATGTTTTGGAAATTGTTAACACAAACACGTAACATTAATTTGGAAATTGTGAAAAAAAAAATTACAATCATTTATTCTGCAGTGGATGAGACTTCATCTTTGGCGAAAGTAAGATGGTTTTTCAACTGGTTTACAAAGCAACATGAACCACTATAATTAATTTATTTCACATAATATTTTGTAAGTTACTAAAAAAAAAACATAATAATGCATGCATCTATATATAGTTTTATCTTCTCTATATATATATGACTTCCTTATTAGTACTCCTTCACTCATCCTCAGCCTCCTCCTTCATCTCATTTTATCAACTAATAACCAAAGCCATGAGCATGATCCAAGACTGGCCTGAGCCTATAGTCCGTGTCCAATCCTTATCTGAAAGCAACCTCCGAGCCATACCAAACCGCTATGTCAAGCCTCTATCTCAGCGTCCGAACATAACCTCTCACAATAAACTCAACCCTCACACGGCCACAGCCATCCCCATCATTGACTTAGGTGGCTTATACACAGACGACATAACTCGTCAAGCCAAAACGCTTGATGAGATCTCAAAAGCTTGTAGAAAAAGGGGTTTTTTCCAAGTGGTGAACCACGGAATGAATCCGCATCTCATGGACCAGGCTAAAGCGACATGGAGAGAGTTCTTTCATCTTCCCATGGAGCTAAAAAATATGCATGCTAATTCGCCCAAGACTTACGAGGGATATGGAAGCCGACTAGGCGTAGAAAAGGGTGCTATTCTTGATTGGAGCGATTACTATTTTCTTCACTACCAACCTTCGTCTTTGAAGGATTACACCAAGTGGCCTTCCTTGCCTCTTCATTGCCGGTATATCTGGTTTCAATTTTTCTAGTTATAATTATATAAAAAGGAATTTATTCACGTTTATGAATCTTTTCAATAAAAAAGAATTGAATTTCCTAGCTCATGTAACTCTAATTACTTCAAGCTCAATATATGAAACCTAAGATATTTTACATTTAAGTCTCTTTCTGTATAAAATATTCATCTTGGAAAACTAAACCGACGTATACTAGTCCAAATCTTTTTTAGTGGATTATTAATTCATAACGCACGCACATGTTAAAAATAAACTAGTTGTTCAATCGAGCTATTATTAAATCTTAAAATTGATTCGAATTATAATTAAAGAGATAAAAGAAAACCGAAATCTTCAAATTTTGGTTTTTCTTGTCTTGAATTATATATATAGGGATATATTGGAGGATTACTGCAAGGAACTTGTGAAATTGTGCGAGGAATTGATGAAGATATTATCGAGAAACTTGGGATTACGAGAGGACAGGCTTCAAAATGCGTTTGGTGGTAAAGAGGAATCAGGAGGATGTTTAAGGGTTAATTATTACCCGAAATGCCCTCAGCCGGAGTTAGCTCTCGGCCTCTCTCCGCACTCTGATCCCGGCGGATTGACCATTCTCTTGCCGGACGAACAAGCCGCCAGTCTTCAGGTTCGTGGATCCGACGACGCATGGATCACAGTCGAACCAGCTCCTCATGCTTTCATCGTTAACATTGGTGACCAAATTCAGGTGACTGTTTTTTTCGGTTCTTTTTTCTATATTAATTACTATTTATACGTATAAGTATAACTACAGAAATTTTAAACCAAACTTCAAACTAAGAATTTGGATACATTTGCTATTTGTTTTGACTTATGTCATTAGCTAACCATAATATTCGATTTCCTCCATAATAATTTACTAATTTCGTTTCTTCATTATTTTTAGACTAAAAATTATCAATGATAACGAAACGAAAGTAATATCACGTGGAGGGGACTTACTAATTTTTTTTTCATTTTTTTTTTAAGTTGTTAGTTTTGATAAAGCACGTGCATGCATCTTTCTTCTTCTTCTTCTCATGGGAAATAAATCGATAATAAGGTATTGGTGAAACCACGTCGCCATATTCACTTCCGTTCTTTAATTTAACATGTGCCTCTATTAAAGGAAAAAGAAAAGGTCCAACAAAACCAAAGGGAAGCAGGAAAAAACAATTTCAACGTCTAAGACAAAGCTCACAAATTGTTTACATGTTTCAAACGTGCTATAACCATAACTGCCGACCTAGTCAAACAAGAATCATTTTGATATTATATTTTTAGCCACTTACTTTGTTAGAGTAAAATCCTAATATACGGCATCTCTATCATTTAACGACCGTTGAACATTTTGGTTTTGGTTAGATGCTGAGCAATTCAACATACAAAAGCGTAGAACACAGAGTGATCGTGAACCCTGCAAATGAGAGGTTGTCGTTGGCGTTCTTCTACAACCCAAAGGGCGATGTTCCGATCGAGCCGTTGAAGGAGCTGGTGACCGTAGATTCACCACCTCTCTACTCCTCCACCACATACAATCGCTACCGTCAATTCATTCGTACGCAAGGCCCACGTAGCAAATGTCATATCGAGGAACTTAAATCACCTCAATAGTAGAACGTGCGTACATTTGAAGTTTTTATAGTGTTTTATCATGTTTTCTTGTCGTATAAATAAAGAGCAATGCTTTTACCTACTGTATCATAAATTGTGTTGTTTTATGAGGTTTGCATTATGTTTTTAGGATATGCGTTTGATGTATGCATGTTTTTCTTCTGTTCGTTTTTTTTTTTTTTGGTTTTTTTTTTTTGGTTTTACATGTTAAAATGTTGTGTGCTAAGTAATATACTGAAAATATTGTTTTCAAAATATTACGACGTTTATGTTTATGCCATATTTTGTGGATTTGAGGTCTTTTATATATGTGTGTGAAATATTTCTCGGTTTTTGGTGCATATGTTACGTATGTTCATTACAAGAAAAAAAATTTATTAAGATGAAATATTTAGCCACAATAAAAAATATTTAGTTACAATATAAACATTGTTACGAATTTGTGACGTCACAAGAGTTGCAACATTATACTATTTGACTAATGTTTACTCATTTGAATTACTCATTTAGTAACTGTCACATAACAATTTATACTATTTTATGACTAATGTTTACTCATTTTAATGTCATTATGTCACAAGCTGTGACTTGCATATCTGTTATAAGTTCATAACTAATTTGCAACAACATATTGGTAACAATGTAGTCATAAGAGTGACGATTAATATTATTGTAGCATATTCGTCACTAATTGTGACAAACTTTTGTTACTGATTTTTTTCGTCATAATACAGTGACGAAAATACTATGAATTTGTGACAAATAAATTTAGTCATAATATCGTATTTAAAGTGTCATAAATTTGTGACTAAAATTTTTTATCTCAAAAATACGTCTCAATAAAATTATTTTCTTATAGTGGTTGTAGCCAGAAACCTTTTGTTAAAGCTTTTGAAGCCAGAATCGGTAAAGAGTTTTTGAGAAATGACTCAATGAGACATTTCCAAGTGACTTGATAACTCATTCTTTTCACATTCCATTAGGTGAATTAATATAGAAGTATCTTACAAATTTTGCGACTCAGTGTTAAAAGTTAAAACTTGATGAATGACCTCCACATTTTAGACAGTTTATACCATATAGAAAGTTTATGAACTTCTAATTCAATATCACCTAGGCATAAGAGAATCAGTTATTTTAGTCTTTTTGTGTTGATCTCTTCACATATTTTCATGCAGATTCTAAAAAACAAAAAAAACAAATATTGCGAGATTTTTTTAAACAATCTTTATATATTTTAATGGCAGGAATCAGAGAAACCACACTTGTCTGTTGTTGGATTACAAGAAACAATCAGACGCAGCCAACATAAATAAACACAGCATTTCTTTACTATTAAAAATAGAAACAGAGAAGATATTGATAACCTCCAATCATTGATATATACGCCAAAATCCGAGAAAGCTATGTCCTTTTTGCATTGGCCAGGGAGGCAGGGATGCTTTGTATTCCCTCGCATTCTTGTCCGCTAAAGACTAGAGGGTTGTTAATTTCTATATATGTTGTAAGCAAACTACTGACATATGATCATGGAAACAGCCACGATCACAAGTTAGTCTAGAGCTACGAGGAACTTCTAAGTTCAACTGTTCAAGTATACATATGCATGATGATTCACACACAGAAACAAAGTTGTTTATCAGCAATATAGATACTGTTTAGTAGTCTCGCACACCACATCGTATGCAAAACAGGACAAATTAGAACAAAGGCAACAGAACAGAAACAACAACTATATATTGGATAGGGTCACTTACAGTCTCAGAGAACATGTCTTGCAGTGCGGTTGCAAATCTTCACTTTCATCATCCAAAGAATTGAGCAAGTGCAAATTAGCAAGAACTTGCTCCGTACCCAGCTCTGTTAACAATCAGCATCAGAGACAAACCGATGTGTATTTCGATGTTCGTGTATTGGAACTTGGAAGCTACGCTTGTTTTTGTTCCTCTCTGTTATTTCCTCTAAACACAAAAGGTGCAATGTTAAGAAAAACAACTAGAATAGTCAAGAAAAAAACATCATCCAATGTTAAGAGAATTTCAAAAGCAGTGCAACAAAATGGAAGCAACCCCTATTAGGCGGTGGAAAGCACATTCTGGATTAAAGTAGTAGAAAAATAAAACAGATTACAAAATTAATAATAAAGACGAAGAAAGAGATAATAGTAATATATGATATGATGTGCATCGATCACTTATTCTTTCGTTTGACCTCATTCAGCTTCTTCTCCAACCAACCAACGTAACCTTAAATCCAAATTTTGTCATAAATACCAGTGAAAGATGCGCATGAACCAAATTAGTGCTTGAGATTTTTGTGAGGCGACCTGCGCAGCATCCTAATCAACCGGATTAGAATACCGATGAAGATTGAACATACCCATGGAGTTCAATGCTGATAGGTTCATACTTGCAGATAACTTCAAGAACATCAAGCTCTCCAAAAATCTTGACTTGTTCATCAAATATAAGTCCACAATATTTGGCATCAAGTTTTCCAAGGGGAATACTGGATGCACAACCACGTTCAGGAGTATTGTAATCAAAGACCTCTGTTGTTTCAGTAAAATCACGAAAGATATCTTGCACTTCGGAGTGTTTTTCAGAAAGTTGATTCACTATAGTAAAAGAAAACTCTGCGCGTCTTCTCCATCCAAAAGGCAAAGACTCAGCATC
>NC_025690.1:17130217-17135911 GCF_000633955.1 Camelina sativa | reverse complement strand
CTTGCAGATAACTTCAAGAACATCAAGCTCTCCAAAAATCTTGACTTGTTCATCAAATATAAGTCCACAATATTTGGCATCAAGTTTTCCAAGGGGAATACTGGATGCACAACCACGTTCAGGAGTATTGTAATCAAAGACCTCTGTTGTTTCAGTAAAATCACGAAAGATATCTTGCACTTCGGAGTGTTTTTCAGAAAGTTGATTCACTATAGTAAAAGAAAACTCTGCGCGTCTTCTCCATCCAAAAGGCAAAGACTCAGCATCAGGGACCGCCAAAGAAAGATACAGAGACTCATCATATTTATTTCCCTTTAAAGTCGCCACAACACGCCTGCAACCACAAAAACCATTGAAAACGTTAATGCATGGAATCCCTATAATACCTAAACTTGGAGGACCAAAGAAAAATAAATAAAAACAATGTATATTTCTTACCAATTACATCCATCGATCACGAATACATCAGAATATATCTTCTCATCATATTGCAAAGAGGAGAAATTATTAATCACCCATGTGAACTGGTTCTCATAAAGTCGATCCCCCATTGAAAAGACTTCTTGCAGCCGCAACCGGAACACTTGAAACCCTAGATCGCTCGCTTATATATATTTGATGGTGTTTACTTGTGTCTTGGGCTAAAAGGAAAAAGTCTTAGAAGAAAAATGGAAAGACAAACTCGAATCTAAACAAATATGTAACAAATTCTTCACATGTTTATCAAAAATAAAAATATGTAGCAAATTAGAAAAAAGATTTTTTTTTTGGAGAATATTGAAAAAAACCATATTTCAAAAATCGATACCGATTAAATTAGTTTTTAGATACAAATAGCAAGCTGGTAGCTGGGCAAATAAAAATGAATAATTTATTCTTTAAGTTCCTTCACCAAAAATGAAAAATGATCTTATCCTAAAAGTGTGAATTGTGGTAAAAATCATGTTAATTTTATCCGAAATCGTTTATAGGTGTGATATACAAATATTTTTAGAGATAAGACAAACATGTCTTCTTCCATCTTTAACTTGATGATTATATTGAGATTAATTAGAGAGAGCGACTTGGTCAGTTTAAATTAAAGTTGCAAGCATGTGGACGTGTACTGTCTCGACTTCTTGTAGCAATAAGTGGATCATATTGCTAAGTATACAAATACGAAAGAAAAATACTTACATTCACCCTAGATAATCTTTGTATTCACCTCCTCCCCTCTCAACTAATCAAAATGTTCTATCTTATATTTTATTTTAAAAATAAATCAAATTAAACTAAAAAGCAAAACAAATTAAGTAAACAAATTCTGTATACTTTTATTTAAAGAATGTTAAATATTGGCTTGATTTAGATTTTACAATTAAACGAGTTTATATATCGGTTTGAGTTTATAAATGAGAATTAGGGTTTCGATTTTATAATTAAAATGAAATTATATGTCGGTTTGAGTTTACAAATGTAATGGTTAGGATTTAGATTTTACAATTAGAACGAAATCATATGTCGGTTTGGGTTTACAAATATGATGATTAGGGTTTAGATTTTACAATTAGAACGAAATTATATGTCGGTTTGGGTTTACAAATATGATGGTTAGGGTTTAGATTTTACAATTAAAACGAAGTTAGATGTTGGTTTGGGTTTATAAATTAGATGGTTAGGGTTTAAATTTTACATTAAAAACGAAATTATTTATCGTTTTGAGTTTATAAAACAACGGTTTAAGTTTTTAATTTTATAATAATGTATATATATTTTATTTCCTTATAAATAAAGGGGTGAATGAAGTATGTCTCAATACGAAATACTAATAAAAATGTGCCACATCAATAATTTGAACCGGTCAAGTAAAGCTTTCACTGATTTGGAATTTTTTTTCTTTGAAAGATCGATGCGAAATTATTTAGAGATAGACTAATTATAGACAAACAAAATCATAAATTAGAGTTGGTACAATCATGCTCCCTTCAATTGAGCCAAACCAGAAATTCATATGAAGAATTGTAACAAAATGACAGCTGAGCCGAGTCTAAAATCAGACCAAACCAAACCAAGATGATAAAAAGTCGGTTAACGAATATTTTTTAATAAAAATAAAATATGAGTGACCTTTGAAAGTTTGAGCAGCTATTAAAAATAAGAATATGAAAATGTCGAACTAAGCTAGCCATGATTTTTATACACTATATTTTACTATATTTTTATACATTCTAATTATATTAAGTAGGCAATCTTTCTTAATTCACGCACAATTGGCGCACACGATTCAAATAACAGTGAGGAAATTCACAAGCTCCCAAGGATCTTCATCATACTCTGCTTCCATCCATGTCTCGAATGTAGTCCAATATCTTTTATCACCAGATTCTTTTTTATTCTTAATTTTTATTTCATTCCAAAACAAAAGAATAATGATTTTGCTGGTTTATTAACTTTTTTGTTGTTGGTTTGTGTATATATTATATAGGGACGTGATGCTCCGTCGTAGCCTAACATCAAAGCCAAAAAAGATCATCTAGACAATATTATCAGAAACAAGAAAATGTTTTCCACATAGTTATGTGGAATAGTGTTTTCATCGGTTTTTTAAACCACATTTGGTTGTTTTTTGGTTTGGTATATTTTATTGTGGACACTATGTTAACAAAATTTTATAATCTGCTGGAGCCACATATTTGCTTGTTCAGTCCAAGAATGTTTGAATATGTAAAACAACCAACTTCACGAGCGTTATTTCCAAAGCTGTTTTGCCTTTGTTGATATTGGGAGCATGACACGTCCAACTACATTTCAGAGTAGTGGTGTGATTTAGACCCTACCTCTACGGTACTAAGACTAGGACGTTTTCAAATTTCAAACATAAACAAAAGAGTAGTAGAAACCTACTTCTGCGGCGGTACTGATACTAAAACGGCGGCAATTTTTCCTAGGAGCAAGACGAGCACCATTCATCTTTATCATTTACAAATAGCAGTTTACCTGAACAATATGTAACAAATTAAAAAATAATAACTTTTTTTTTTGAGAATATAGAAAAGAAACATATTTTAAAAACTAGATACCGATAAATTAGCTTTTAGATACAAATTGCAAGCCCGGTAGCTGGGCAAAAAAATGAATAATTTATTCTTCAAGTTCCTTCACAAAAAAAATGTGAAAAAATGAAAAATGATCTTATCCTAAAAGTGTGAATTGTGGTATGAATCATGTTAATTTTATCCGAAATCGTTTTAGGTGTGATATACAAATATCTTTAGAGATAAGACAAATATGTCTTCTTCTATCTTTAAGTACTTGATGATTGTATTGGGATTAGAGAGAGCGACCTGGCCAATTTAAAGTTGTAAGCATGTGCTCGTGTGTGTGTGGACGTGTGTCTCGACTTCTCGTAGCAATGAGTGGATCATAATATTAATTATGCAAATACGCAATACTAATAAAAATGTGCCACGTGAATGGTTTGAACTGGTGAAGTAAAGTTTTCACTGATTTAGAAATCATTCTTCGAAAGATTGATGCAAAATTATTTAGAGATAGGCTAACAATGGACAGACAAAACCATAAATTAGAGTTGGTATAATCATGTTCCCTTGAAATTTGAATTGAGCCAAACCCGAATTCATATGGGAGAATTGTAACAAAAATAGCAGGTAACCCGAGTCTAAAATCAAACTAAACCAAACCGAGAGATGATAAAAAGTCCGGTTAAGGAAGAGATGTGTCCATAAAGAAAGAGACGAAAGGGAAAAAGATGCAAAGAAGAGCGTTTTGGTACAACTCTCTGTATTTTTCCTATTGGCTCTTTTTTTTTCTTCCGTTCTTTTAACCTCCACCCTCATTTTTATGGCGCGTGTATTTCTCATCTAATTCTTCAACAGTCTTTATAATTTTAATTAACTAATATTTTTTTAATAGGGATAAAATATGAGTGACCTTTGAAAGTTGTGAGCAGCTAGAATATGAAAATGTCGAACTAAGCTTTAGAGTGTGTTCAGTATTCACTATAGGTTTATACATTCTTATTATATTTGATACTAGTCATGATATTATGATAGATAAATAAATACAAAACTATTGTCGATTCTGTTTTATTTGGTTTACCTGTCAATATTATAAGAACATCTTAATAATACTATTAAAAGAGAAGTACAAATAAAAAAATATCCAAAATTTCTAAACTAATTACTCAAATTGTCATTCAATTTGTTGTATTGGAGACACTTAATTGAAATTAATAGGGTATAATTGTATTTCCAAAAAAAAATATAAAAAAACTCAAACTAAGATACGCGTGTTTATTTAAGTGGATCAGATCTTAAACCAAATTTTGTTTCATGGATTATGGATCAAAACTCAAAAGATAATCGGATTATCATAATCCATTTATCTCATTAATTGATTTGTGTGAGCCATAAATGCTGAATTAAACTCTATTAATTCAAAAAAATACCTAAATACGCTCAACTAACAATTAGTCATATCTTCAAGACTTCAACATAATTCTTCATAATATTAGCGGGTATTTTTTTTTTGAACAACTACCAGCGGGTTAAAGCAATTGGTACATTAAAAAATGCTAACTTTTTTCTTTTAATTTAGATTATTAACAACACAAAAATTAATATATAAAATATATATTATATGTTCGTAAATTGAATAAATTTTTAATAAAATTTTTTTTTGACCCGGACTAAAATACTACATCCCCTATTATTAATTTGGAACAATTTTTTTAGTAAGATTTACATAATTAAACCATTTGCCATTTAAATAAATATCAAATTTGAAGTTATTATTTGAAATATAATCATATTTTAAATTAGTATCCAAAACAACTTATTTTCTTTCTAAAATAAATTAGTATCTATAATTTAAATATTTTTAGATACTTTTAACTGGCTAAAATATTTAAAATTTATGCAGATTAGGTTGTGGAGCGGGTTAGAGTTTACACAAATATCATTATATAATTTTTTACGGGTTGATCCACAAAAATATACAAAATAATTTAGTCTAATATCAACCGAGTTAATAAGAGATGTTACGCCAATCCTAACCGGTACCAGACACAAAAAAATCTATCTAATATTATAAAATCTAAATATTAATCAAAACATATTAAAACAACATAATAATATAACATTTAATTTTCATAACATAATTAAAAAATATGTCCCACGGGTTAAAATCTAGTTATATAACAAAGTTATAGTTTTATTATACCGAGAACTCTAATAAAAATAATACTTAACACAGAGAGATGAATGATTGCATAACATATGTAGTAGATTAAGTTGGTCATCATTTGTATATATTGATGGATGATTCAAATTCATAAACAAAATGAAACAAAAATTAATAAAACTAGTTTACCTAATAAAAGATGTCAACGACTTTGCTATAAAATTTGGTCACTCTAAACGTTCTCAGCCAGATTTGGCCTATACAAGTCATCCCCTCAAACACTCAAAAAAACTCATACCATAATTTATTGAATAAATAAATAGAAAAATCCATAAAGCCATACAAATTGATTTTGGCATCATCCTAGTTGGCAGCCTTTGAACATTAATTTAATAATTCAATATCTTGCTTTACCGAAAACAGAAGTTTTTATTCCTCAAACCTTATTTTAATAACAGTCAATTACCCTTATTATTAATATAGTAGTATTAAATAAAACAAGTGGGAAGGGGG
>NC_025690.1:17105063-17125815 GCF_000633955.1 Camelina sativa | reverse complement strand
TTTTTTTTTTTTTTTTTTTTTTTTAAAAACCCTTTGATTGCTTCGTTTCTTCTTTCAAGTCTCTTTCTCTTCGTCAGATTCTCATCTCACCCAACGTCGAACCCAGAGAGAGCCCCTTTCAACTCTCATGGCTGAGTTGACTCAGGCCTCCGATGTAGTTTACTCGCCTCGTTCGTTTCAAGTGTGGAAGACTTTGGTGGACTGGCTCGCTTTCTTCTATCAGATCTTTCTTCAGATCCTTCGTGCCGTTGGCTATCATCCTCTCCTCTCTTCTTCTTCTTCGTCTTCTGCTAAAGCCACCGCTGATGGTTTCAAACCCTTGCCGTCTATTGAGTTGCTCGATAGGGCTGATGAATCTCCCACCACCGTCGATATCGCCTCCAGCGATGGTGAACTTCAGAGACTTAAGGTATCTCTTTCTTTGAATTGAATTGGTCAAAGTCTTTTTTTGGATTTTGACTTTTCCTGTTGCTGCTTGGAAATTTAGAATCTGTGAACTCTCTAGTTAGGGAGGAACGAGCCTTCAGTCTTGGATTAGCATACTAGGTTTACTTCATTGTTCTTAATTAGATGCAAATTTGTTTGCTTTTAAGCATAAACGAGTCTTCTACACAGAGATTACCAATCTGTAGTAGCTGTCTACTACTACTACTGCTCAAGCATACAATTCTGAACTAGTTTTGTTTTAACATCTACCTTTTTGCTTTGATCAATGGAATCAATAGGAAAGTAGACTTGATGTAGTTTCTTCTGGTATTAAGCTCACAGATTGATGGAGCTACTTTTGTTGATGAGTATATGGGTTTAGGACAGAGTATTCCTCATTTTGTAGCCTTTTGAATATCGTGTATCTTCCTTATTCATCATTTAGCTCATTGATTTATTGAGTATTGGAAGTCTTATTTTAATGTATCAAGGAGCCTTATATTGCTTACTTAGTTAGTTAGTGGCAAACTAATTTTAGTTCTCACTTACCTCACTGAGTGTCAGCAGCAGTATCCTGCAGATTTATGGTCTTTTTGTCTGGAGCCAGTTAGAAATTAGAATAGTCTAATTTGGTATTTGGTAGGTTTAAGAGTAGTCTGAGAACGGAAGATGTCTTTGCAGGTAGTTCTAGACTTGGATGAGACTTTAGTGTGTGCATATGAGACGTCGAGTCTGCCTGCTGCTTTACGCAATCAAGCAATTGAAGCCGGATTAAAGTGGTTTGAGCTGGAGTGCTTATCCACAGACAAGGTTTCTTTCATAACCTATTCTTCTCTAGTTAATTTTCATGTCTTTTTTTTCTTCTATATTATCACACAAGTCACTCTTATTTATGAAGGAATGTGATGGGAAACCTAAGATCAATTATGTCACGGTGTTTGAGCGTCCTGGACTGCATGAGTTTTTAGAGAAACTCAGCGAGTTTGCAGATCTTGTTTTGTTTACAGCTGGTCTTGAAGGTCTTTTGATTTACTTCTCAGAGTTATTATGTTATGTCCTCAAGTTAATGCTCAAACTCATAATCCTAACAGTTGAAAATTCATGCTTCATGTCCGCAGGATATGCGAGACCGCTTGTGGATAGGATAGATACCAGGAAAGTACTCAGCAACCGACTTTATCGACCTTCAACAGTCAGCACGTAAGTTATCCTGAATTAGGTTGCTATGTTTTATCTTTCAAGAAACAAGTTTGTGGTAAGGTTACTGAGATTTTTTATTCATTGTGTGCAATTCCTAAACAGGCAATACAGAGATCATGTGAAGGATCTGTTAAGCACATCAAAGAATATGTGTAGGACAGTAATTGTTGACAACAATCCTTTCAGCTTTTTATTGCAACCATCAAATGGGATTCCATGTATTGCATTTTCCGCCGGGCAGCCAAATGACACTCAGGTCTCTATTAATCATTAATCCTCTCATACATTTTGAACCCTTTTAGACTATTGTGAATCTTGGACACTAATCGGATTATAAAACTTGCAGCTCTTGGATGTTATTTTACCGCTTCTGAAACAACTTTCAGAGGAAGACGACGTACGGCCGACACTTTATGATCGCTTCCGCATGCCTGAATGGTTTGAGAAGCAAGGAATACCACCTTCGTGCTGGAATCCTTAACCAGATAAGCGGAGAGTAATGGTGAAAACCGAAATATCAGAAGTCTGTGGTCCACACACACAAAAAAGAAGGCAAAAGACTTGTTTGGTACAGTAGTTTCAGCAATGGAAGCCACAGGAGAAGAAGGAAGGCACATAAACTACCATTCGTATTGTCTATAATCTATATGGTAGATTCCTTTTACAAGATTAAACTCTTTTACACATTCTTGATTTCAAGTGATTCTGTAGATTTCTTTGTAATTTTGTTAATGATCAAGCATTTTTTTTCTTTGGGATGGTTCTGTTTGGATTTACCGACATACGGACTAAACCGAAATAGAAATTGGGTGTAGTATGAAAAATAAACAAGAATTTGCTATGCATGATGATAACATGACATGAGACCTATTCACTATCCGCATCATATGGACCACCACGATTCAGTTTACAATATACTTTAGAATGAAAAATATTACATCCCCAATCTAAGAGGAGTGCATAGTATATAATATGATTCTTATAAATGATGAAAAAAACACTAGTATTCTTTTTTAATAGGATCCAACAAAAAAATGTATTTGTTTTTTTCAGGTATCTGTATTTAGTTTTTACACTTTTATATATTTTCGTTGCTTTTAGATTAGTAAATTTAAATATGCTACTTTTTTTTTATGATAGGAATTTAAATACACTATTTTTATGATAGAGATTTTGGGAAATGGAAAACTGTTATCTCCGTAAGAAATATTATCAATGCATTTTTTTCTCTCAAACGTAACATGCGCAGATTAAGGCTGGATTTGATATCTGTTGATTCTTATGCCACTTGCTGCAACATAAGAAATTTTAATGCCAATTCAATTATTCCGTACTTGGGTTTTTCTCTCTACAAAGTTACAAAGTCATAAAGTAAGTAATAATTCCTTTTCAATAAATATTTATTTGTTTGTTAATTTAAAAGAAATAATATATTAGAACTTCATTTTTCATTTGAAGTTGACGGTAGAGATGATTATGATATTGCAATCGTTAAAATTGAATTTGTTCTCTATTCTCTTTTGTATAAATGCATTATTTATTTATAATAACTATAAATAAATATATCCTCTATTCTCTTTTGTAAGATGTTTTGGAAATTAATCAAATGTAATATCAATTTATGAATCATATTGCAATCAAATAGTTAGCTATAAATGCATTATTTATTTATAATAATATATTTTAATAATTATTAACCAATAGTAATTTATCTATGAAATTTTTCATTATTAATTTTTAAAATTTGCAATTTCCTAAATTAATTAATAAAAATTTACAGAGAATCAATCTTTGTGATTCAAAAAAAATCCTAAAAATCATTTTTTATAATAAAGAAGAGTATAAAATATGATTCGTATAAATGATGAGAAAATACTAGTATTTCTTTTTAATAAGATCCAGTAAAAAGTATTTGTTTCAGGGATAGTGTCTTTCGCTCCAGCCACGACATTCAGTACCATCGGATCCAACAAACTTTTGGATTCCATAAAAGCTTTAATAGCTCGTCCTATATCCCTAGAATTGGAGCCGGGAGGAATCAAACACTTTTCAATATCCCACCACTTTAAGATAAAGAACGCATCTACCGCTTGCGCCACTTCTTTACTAATGTTCGCCATCGATGGTGAGTAGAAGAGAGAGTTTTGTAGAGATTTGCAGTCGTCTTAAAGTTTCACAAATTCATATTTGTTGTATCTCACATTGACGTCAATTATCATTCAATTCATACAAAATTAGTGAAATGAGATTTGTACTAAATTTTCACATTGATAAATTCTTGTCTATTTTTTTATTGATATGAATTGTATTTAAAATACCTTGAATACTACTCCCTTCTTTTTCTAACACTTTTACATAGATTAAGAAAAACATAGTAATGGTTAGCTATAAATGCATTATTTATTTAAAATAACATATTTTTAATAATTATTAACCAATAGTAATTCATCAAATTTATGAAATTCTTCATTATTAATTTTTAAAATTTGCAATTTTCTAGATTAATTGATAAAAAATTTACAAAAAAATAATTTTTGTGATACAAAAAAATCCTAAAAAATAATTCTTTATAATACATAAGAGTATATAATATGATTCGTATAAATGATGAGACAACACTAGTATTCTTTTTAATAGGATCCAGCAAAAAGTATTTGTTATAGATTGAAATCCTGAATTGAGTTGAAAGTTAAGTCCGGATCTATCAAAAAGTATTTGAGGCAAATGTTCCTAATTATAGCTAGCATACATTCATTATTACAATCTCCTTCTCTAAACAATACCCATTTAAAAGTTTCATTTAATACATTATTACAGGTCAAAAGAGTTCGTGAGGGTTACATAACAAGACCTGTCCTGTTCCTAATTCTTATAATTAATTGTATTTTTTCGCAACTAATCTTTAATTTTTTATGGTCGGCCCTTCTCATGTTTGTTGTTAATAAGTGGGTCGTTGTGAGCTGTGCTTAGACTTCTAAGGCTTTCTCTTTTCGCACATCTAAATTAAGTTTAACTACTCCCACAAAATTTTACTTTTTTGGGCTCGTTTTATTTGCTAGTTTACTTTTTTTTGTTTGTTTTATACTTATTCTTCCAACTTCAGCTGGAAACCAATATCAAGAACAAAGACGCGTGATAGGAATTCGTAAAATACATTGAGAGATACACTGTTTTCGTTGAATATGAAGTTGATATGATATATATATGCCTCAGAAAATAAGAATTTTGAGGTGAGTTTTAGTTTACGGTCGAATTAATCTCGTACGCCTACTCAAGATTTTAGAACTAGTCTTGCATGCAATATAGTTACTTTAGAAAATAACAATGCAGAACTCACTGTTTGAATAGTACGAAATTAATTAGATAAATTTGCTTTTAGTAAAAGGGACGTGTTTGATTATTGTCATGTGAAAAACAATATAAACAGTTTGACATTTTAGTTCCTTAACTACAATATATATATATATATATATTGTTGTACGGTTTGACATTATTTGTCGCATATGTTGCTTTTTTAGGATTAACCTATTGCAACGAATTCTTAATTATATTTAGATAAGTATATGAAAACTGCAGCCTATGTGAATCACCCATGGGGTGTTCTGTGTTCAAGGCATCTTAAATATATATACTATATATATTACTGGTTTTCTAGTTTTGCAAATGTGTTAATAAATTCAAAGTCAATTCATTTATTTATTATTATCCCTTACAAGTTTTGACAAAAAAAAAATAACAAAATTATGAAATACTTAATTACAATAGATCATATAAATCGAACACTGAATAAAATTACTAATAAATAACAAATTTATGGTGGTTTAGAAGTTAAATTTTTTACTATGGAGTTGGAGAAACATAATATGCGTTGTCCGACTATGATTTCAATCTAGGTTGATTACTAGAAATTTAAAGATTGATATAAGTTTTGGTTCGAGATCTTCATGACACCAAAATGTTTTTGTTTTCCTTTATTGATTTCATGATGTTTTACCACATACAGTATGTGGTCTAAGAGTTGGACCAAGAAGTCTTCCTTCCATTGATATCTTGAAGTCTTAGAATCTTAAAAGAAAAAAAAAAGCTTAAAAATAGACCGTAAAAAAACCCTTATTGACGCATTACATATGTCTAGACTTAGTCAATTAGTCCTCAGATTGTTAGATTCGATTCGATAATTAGAACACTGAATTTTATTATATAGTTGACCGAGCAATCAATCCACTAACACCATTTATAAAGTTCAACTTGTATCATATTATTGCCATTGTTAAATCAAATAGAAACAGTAATTATTTGCAAATAACAACAATAAACAAAAGACACGTGAAGTTCATGCAAGTACGTGTGTACTGTGTAGTCAGTCCGTAGATATCTTTACTCCTGGTTTTCAATATATTGATAACGCGAGAACCTGAGTCTCTTGAATAAAAAATAAACATCAAAACAAAGGAGATGCATAAATATACTATATAAAAAAAAAAGAGCAGGTGAAAATGAAATGGGATACAAGTCAAAACTTATTGTTACGAGAGTGTACGTATTTGAAGGGAAAAAGAGGTGAGAAAAATGTGTGGCGTAAGAGAGATTTAGAGAAGGTTTCTCCCAAGTCTGTCGTCCATCTAATTCTGGTCTCAGCTTTGACTTCATTTTCTTTCATATATTTATGAATACTACTATACTAGGAATGTAACTAAATTATATTGAACCGGTTAATGGCAATATTGAAGCAAATGAACCACTCAAGTTCTTTGGTCAAACATGGGCAGCAAGCCATATATATGTTGAATAAGTTTTTTATTAGCTTTATAATTTTGCTGTCGTTTTCAGTTTATCATTAATTTCCTCTCTTTTTCTTTTTGGGACTTTTCGTCAAATCAATTTTCTCACTTCTCTTTATTACAAAACCAGAAGAACTCCCTACGAAAGTACATGCATCATGCATGCGCGTTTAGAATCCATGAATCATTCTTTTCATCAATTTCTCAAAAAAAATATAACAAATCTTGTTGCTATTACTAGAATTCTTACACGTTTATCATACAAATGATATGCATCAGTTATCATTAATATACATTATACACAGTACAGTATAATCATAAAAAATTATCTGAACTGCAGTTAGTTTCCACTTTTAATAAGATGTAATCTAAAAATAACAAAATAGTTTGCTGAATATAATTAACAAAATAAGCGTGTATATATATATATATATATATATATATCCAAAAGAATATGAATGGTGAGGTTGAAAAACTTATTGTAGAAATATTTAATTAAATTCACTGACAAAAACGAAAAAATATTAACTAAAGATCTATAGTAGTTTCAGTTTTCAAGATTATAGCGTAAGTTTTGATGGATGAACCTAGTATTGTGCAAAGGTAATTTTTGGTTTTATTGTTGTAGATTTTTTTTTTCATTTATGATCTACCTAACTTTCATAAGACTATATTAACAAAAAAACTAATATTACTATAATATGATTCTTCGTTCGATGACGATGGGTGGACGACACATTTACTTAGTCTAAATTGTATTTCAACAAAATTAAGGATAGTTTTTGAATGAGGAAGGTCTAGGTGAAAAAAAAAAGTTTATATAGAAAAACATTGAACTCTTTACCCTTAGATATTGCATACTTAGTCAAACATAAAAATTGGAAAGTTCAACAAATCAGAAATTCACACAGTTTAATAACTTCACAAAACAGAAAAAAAAAAACAATTTTGGAAACATAGACCTCATAGTATAATTTGAATTGTTATATATGGCCAAAAGATTTAATTTTCTTTATATTATATTCACACTACTTTTGCATCATACGAGCGGTTGTTGCATGACTAATATTAAATCTCCCATATATTATAATATACTACACACACATACATACACATCGCAGTAGTTGTGGTATATTTAAATATTGAAACGGTCCAAATAATTCAATTCGAAATTTCTTTTGAGAATCTTTAAAAGGTATAACAGTAAAGATTTTCTAATTTTAAAACATATCTTAATTAAATGACAAATTACACTCTTTTGTTTTCCATTTTCATTCATAGAGATACTAATGAATTTTCCTTTTTAAAAAAAACAAATCTAATAATTACTTCTTGTATGTATGTTTTACAAAACATTTAATGTCATGTAATAAATTAAAAAAAAAAATCAAAAGAAAGACAAAGAAAAAAGAAACGTGGACACTCGAACATATATATTTAAAAACGCATCTTCTTAAGCCTAATCTCTCTCACTAATTTTTTTGTAATTTACTGTTTTGTCTCTCCCCTAATAAATCTCAAAAACGTCTTCTTCTTCCTTCTTCCTTCTTCTCTCTGCTCTAATTACAGAGTCTTTTGTTGAGAGAGTTCTGAAAAAATGAACCAATCCAATTCAGTATCGACGACGACGACGAAGACAACAGTCAAATTCAACCTCTGTAGATGAAGAGGTTCATCAACTCAACCGTGACGTTTTCCGTCACCGTCACCGTCGCCGTTATCTTCCTCCTCTTATCTCCCGTCGTCACCTCCTTAGGTTCAGGCTCAACATACGCTGTCGTTTACGGCTCCGACACCGTCTGCGCTTTAATCTCCGGCCAACCCGCGCAGCGTATACTCTGTTACGACACGCGCCGTCGTACAAACGTCACTCTAAACCCCGGCGTATCATTCTCCTCGATCGCCGCCGGTGATAATCTCCTCTGCGGTATACGCTCCGGTGGTTACAGCCTTCTCTGTTGGGACAACATAGGAAGCTACACTCTCGATCCCAAAAGAATCTACCTTAACGACACCGTTTTGCTCCAGAGTCTCTCCGTCGGGGATAAACAAATCTGCGCCACCGTCAACGGCACAGGTTCCGTAAAATGCTGGAGAGACTCCGACCAATCGAAACCTCCGACGAACGAGAAGTTCCGGTCAATTTCATCCGGCGTTGGTTTCTCCTGCGGCGTTTCGATTCCAAACAACCGGATCCTTTGCTGGGGATCCGATTCGACCAAATCGGGTCGGATCCAAACCGGATTCGGAAACACGACGATGATGACCATATCCGCAGGTGAATCACACGCGTGTGGGTTCAACACTACCGGGAGTTTGATTTGCATCGGAAACAACGAATCTGGTCAGCTCAACGTTGTTACATCGAACCAACCTAACCGTTACTCATCTCTCTCACTCGGATCAAACTTCACCTGCGCGACGAGAAGCTCGAACAACTCAGTGGTTTGCTGGGGAGGAGGAGCAGAGAGGTTCAACAATGTAACAGACTCGATCTCGTTCGAGTCGATATCTTCGGGTCCGGGTCTAATCTGCGGGTTAGTATCAAGTAACCTCTCAATCATGTGTTGGAACCCTACAAATTTCTCAAGAATCTTCCTCCCTTTCCCAGAAGTCTTACCAGGTCCTTGCGTTGCATCATCATCTCTTTGCTCTTGTGGTATCTATCCACAATCTGATAAGCTCTGTTCCGGTTCTGGTTCCATCTGTAAATCATATCCGGTTCAGTTCCCAGCGAGTCCTCCGAGTCAGTTTCCTCTTCCACCGTCATCACTACCGTCAGCTTCGTCTCCTCCGTCGAAAGCTTTAACCAGAGGGTTGTTAGCGTTTGCGATCGTTGGATCAGTTGGAGCATTCGCAGGGATATGTAGTGTGGTTTACTGTTTATGGACTGGAGCTTGCTTGGGGAAGAAGAAAGTTCATAACTCTGTTCAACCTACTATAACTCGCGGCGGTTCTAATAGCCGGTCTAACAGTTCCAATAGCCGGTCTTTAACCATAAGACGTCAAGGGTCAAGGATGCTATCTATGAGGAGACAGAGAAGTGGAACGTCGTCGATGAAACACCCAGATAAAGCTGAAGAGTTTACCTTCTCCGAGCTAGCTTCAGCCACAGGAAACTTCTCTCTAGAGAACAAAATCGGTTCGGGGAGCTTCGGCGTTGTTTACAGAGGTAAACTCAGCGACGGGAGAGAAGTCGCGATCAAACGCGGCGAAGTGAACGCGAAAATGAAGAAGCTTCAAGAGAAAGAAACCGCGTTTGACTCGGAGATCGCGTTTCTATCGAGGCTTCACCATAAGCATTTGGTGAGGCTAGTTGGTTACTGCGAGGAAAAAGAAGAGAGGCTTCTTGTTTACGATTACATGAAGAACGGTGCGCTTTACGATCATCTACACGACAAGAACAACGTGGAGAAACACAGCAGTTTGATCAATTCTTGGAAAATGCGGATCAAAATCGCGTTAGACGCGGCTAGAGGAATCGAGTATCTACACAATTACGCGGTGCCACCTATCATTCATAGAGATATTAAGTCGTCTAACATCTTGCTAGACTCGAATTGGGTCGCTAGAGTTTCGGATTTCGGGTTATCATTAATGGGTCCAGAGTTAGGGAAAGATCATAACCATCATCATCATCATCAACAACGTCCAATGAAAGCCGCGGGAACGGTCGGATACATTGATCCAGAGTACTACAGTCTCAATGTTTTAACCGACAAGAGTGACGTGTATGGACTCGGCGTGGTGTTGTTAGAATTGCTGACAGGCAAAAGAGCGATATTTAAGAACGGTGGTGATTTGGAGGAAGGGAGTGTTGAAGCAGCCCCGGTGCATTTGGTGGATTACTCGGTTCCAGCGATTACAACGGATGAGCTTGGGAGGATATTGGATCCGAGAGTTGGATCACCGGGGCTAGGGGAAGGAGATGCGGTGGAGCTGGTGGCTTATACGGCTATGCATTGTGTGAATACGGAAGGGATAAATAGACCGACGATGACGGATATAGTTGGGAACTTGGAGAGAGCGTTGGATTTGTGTGGGGATAGTCATGGGAGTATCTCTAGTAGTGGTATTTGCTCTATTGTCTCTGATTGAGAGATTCAAAATCAAAATATTTGACTCTCGTTTCTTTGATTTTTTTTTACATAGGAAAATTATTTTGAGGATTTCATTGTTTCTCTTAAAAAATTTCTGATTTTTTTGGATGACTTTTCTTTTGTTTTTCGTCTGTAAATAGTGTTAGCGTAGGAAAATTGGAATATTCAACAATATTGATGGTTCAACAATATTGGTTGGGGAAATGTATCATTTGGACAGCGGAGACGAGAGCGAATGATTAAAAGTTGGAAATCATTAATTTATTGTTTTCTGTGTATGAAGGTAGATAAGAATTATGATGTCGTTCATTTTGGTCAAAACGTATTGTTAATTTTATTTATGGATGCCGCTTGTTAGGGAATAGTATACATTACTACTCCATAGCTTTGGCGTGGATCAAACTGCCGTCCATGTGGGTTGTGTTGTATCTTTGAAATTCCAAAACCCATAAAAAGCTTTAAAAGTTGAGTGTATAGAGAAAAAATAGGTGGGGTCTAGTTATTACACTTGTAAAGTTCTCATATGTTGACATGTCATCATGGCATGCCAACAAACCAATCCTCCGAGTCTGTTTGACTTTGAAGATTTCAATTTATTACCGATCCCGGTCAATACTTTCTGTCTTTTTAGCATTTTCCTAATTATCAAGAAATTTCTAAAACCTTATCTATCACTCTTACTATTCATTACAATAGATTTTTTTGATCTTTGATCAGAAAAATAAAATGTTTGATTAAGACAATAATTACAGAATGTTAGTGGTTTTCTTCATGTATCCGCAAAGCATTTAACATGAATATGTACATAGGTCCCAACAATGAAATAGAATCAGTGTTAGTATTTAGTGGTAATGTCGTTTTTTTTTTTTTGACGTTAACTCGTTATACATGCGGTGACAGCTAATTTTAACTTTCCATTCATTTAACTTGAGCGGTGCTTCTAAGTTTTAATACTGTATTGAATTATGATCAACGTGCGATGGGCCTCGGAACTTAAATATATACACACTTCAACTGATAAAAGTTCTTCCACGCGAAAATTAAATTGCATAGATGCCGATAACTATGACAAGAAGAAAGATGTACATGAATAGTTTTAATTAAACCAAAAATATGGCGGCATCGCACGGTGGTGGGGAAATCATGGCGGTGAGGACGGCCAACAAATAAATGACTTTTTGTTTCATTTATAATTTTTTTCCAACTCTTAACGACTTTTCCTATATTTCTTCTTTATGTGTTTAATTAGGATGAGATATCATATGGAGCATCCATTTATGCATTTGCTATCATGCTAGATCTAATCCAAAATGTAGTAAAATCATTACATAGTAGTTAATGATCAATTAAAACTTTTATTAGTAAGTTGCAAAATCACATAACTAAAGAAATACAACGATTTTACAAGTTTTGAATTACTTCATTTCAAGTAATGTATGCGCAAATTACAAACTTTATAAAAATAGTAGCATATAAAATTGTACGTTGCTTTCAACTCACAGACACAGCACAAAATTACAAATCCTTATACCAAACCAATAAAGAACATTCACACTATAACCAAACCCATAAACCAAAATCACAAACTCGGTTTACTTGTATGTACTTCAACCAAACAAAAAAAAAACATTTCTTGTAATATACTCACACAAACTCCAACCGCACAAGAAGCTTCACGGATCTACACTTGACACCATCCTGGTTACGCAGCGGAACGGAGCGTATTCCTTGCCTCAGCTCCCAGACCGGCAAGCAAGCTTGGCCTCCAAAATCGTCTTTCTCAGACATGTCATACTCATGTACCTCAATACGTAGAAGAGCAAGCTCTGGAACTGTTAATGGGAACTCAANTACCAAACCAATAAATAGCATTCACACTATAACCACACCCACAAACCAAAATCACAAACTCGGTTTACTTGTATGTACTTCAACAAAAACAAAAAAAATATTTCTTGTAATATACTCACACAAACTCCAACCGCACAAGAAGCTTCACGGATCTACACTGGACACCATCCTGGTTACGCAGAGGAACGGCACGTATTCCTTGCCTCAGCTCCCAGACCGGCAAGCAAGCTTGGCCACCAAAATCGTCTTTCTCAGACATGTCATACTCATGTACCTCAATACGTAGAAGAGCAAGCTCTGGAACTGTTAATGGGAACTCAAAAACCTCGTCCCAAGCTGGTATCCAGTCATCCTCTAACGTTTTTGTCTTCTTCATTACTGTATCCCCCGGAACTCCAGCGATTCCGACCTGATATAAAATTTGGAAACTTCATATATCCGTTTCAGCCTCAAAACTACTAAAACCTTAAGGTTGCAGCATTTTTATAATACCCTTGTATAGAAGTCAGGTGGAGAATATCCATCGAAGTGTGTGTGAGGAAAATCATAGTACCATCCTTCTCCCATGTATATAGTTACCTAAAACATATATAAACAAACCAAAACACTATAAGCTCATGGACTTTTACTAGGAATTCAACATCTGGAACTGACCAAAACAGAGAATAATTTAGTTCTCTGACCCTTAGTGTTGTTTTAACTGGTAATGTAGCTTCCGGGTCAAAGACAGAATCCGGTTTCAGCAAAATATCAGGTTTCTTGATGTAGCCACATCCTCCATTGCCTCTAAACATTCCTTGCATTACCCACAATGATCTTCCAAGTCCCTTCACAACATAAAGTCATTTCAAGAATGCAAATATTCTTTTTCAACTATATATATGTAGTCAGCCTGGAACAGAGAACTTTGGAGATGTAAGAAATATTAAAAAAGAAACCTGCATATTAAAAGCCACCATTTGAGCTCCATGGCTCCAACCAACCAGAGGGTTGTAGTTCGATGAAGTAATTCTAGTTCCTTTCGGATAAACCCGAAGCAAATTCCTCTGAGTAAACCTACATTATTTATTCCATGATCAACATAGTTGAATCTTTATTGGACTGATCTTGTTTTTGATGTATATAAGTAGAGGAACTTGAGAGAACAATACCTCACAATCTGTTTAGCATATTTTTCTGAGGCCTTTTCAAGTTGTTCTTCACTCAAGCTAAGCCGTCTTACTTGATCAGGATCCACCTTCAAACATTCAGTTATTCCACCTTTCGGTTTCCCGGCCTGGATTGCAATCAAATGCTTGTATTCCGGTGGCGCATTCTTCTTAATCTTTTCATCACCATCGTCATCATCTTCATCATCATCATCATCTACATTTGTATCATTCTACAAAAATAGGAAGAAAAGATAAAAACCAAAACTTGTACATATGATTTAAAACCATTGAGATTTAAATGAAGATGATGTGTTTCTTCTTCTAACACAAACCTTGTCACCACTTCTGTCCCTTCTAATAAAGCTTGGAACTTCTTTTCCCCAAACTTCATCATCACCCATATTCCTACCTTTTTTCACCACATCATCATCACCTTTTGCTGCTTTATACTCTTTAGGAGGTTTAGTTGAGATCATAATACGGTTTTTCAAAGAAGAGGGCGATGGGAACTCCTTTAAGCATTCCCCGGAAGGAGGAGTAAACAACATTTCTCCAAATACATCTGTAACCATCTAGAAAAACACAACATCTCTAAATTTACTAAAACCCCCCCCAAAAGATCTCTCACAGGAATGCAAAAGAAGCTATACACACCTCAGCAACTTTAGCTTGGAGTTTAGGAGTAAGATGATCTTCAAGGGTCACAACAACTGGATAGTCAGATACATCAAAGGCATGTTCTCTAATAGCTCTTAGACATCTGATCAGCTCCACAGGTGATGTAAGCGTCCTAATATTTAAAACGGTTCAGTAAGAAGAAAACAAAAAAAAATCCATACTTCAACAAAACAGAGACATTAGTAATATATATATATATACCTTCCGTGAAGAACATCGATACCATCTTCATCAGAGTTAGGCCAAATATCCAATTCAATAACTCTAACACCTTTTTTCAATGCTTCAATGATAGGCACTTCACTGCAATCACTACTCAGTTGATTACCAGTTAAATACGAGTTATGTCCTGTAAATATAAAATAATGTGACAATGGAGCATCCATATCTTGATGCACCTGTCCCAAAAGAAAAAGAATAAAGTCATCATAAAGTAGTTTTCAAGAATCAATCAATCTCTTCAATCTAAATCTTGATTTTGAATCACCTCATGAGAAGCAAGAGGAGAGTTGTTAATACCAAAAAGGTATTTGAAGAAAGCATCAAGGTGGAGACCATTACGATGAAGAAGAGAAGATGAGGCGTTGAAGATCGCTTGAGCTTCTTCTCTCGTCGCTTTGTCTTGTTTCTGAACATCGATCAAGAACCTAAGGAGGAGATCGGTCGTCATGAGACCTTTGTCGGAATAATGCTCGAAAAGTGTCTTGATCTCGGGCGGTGCTACCGAGACGGTGTGTCGATACCTCCGACGGAAACAGAAACATACTTTGTATGTTTGCTTCGACATTGTGAAAATCACGACCGATGATGATTGAAGAAGGAATGTGATCTCTCTCTCTCTCTCTCTCTCTCTCAATCTGAATTTTTAGTTTATTGTTCTCTTCTTCACGTTGGCGGTTTGATTGTAATAGTGACTTTTCCATAAAATTTGGGCTGTCAAGATATGAATTTGTTAACATAAACTAAATTAGTCCACGTGGATTTTTTTTCTTTAATTTATGTCGGCAGATTCTCATTTTATTATCTCTTCTAATTGTTTGTCTTCATTTTAGAATTAATTGAATTAATAATTGATAAGTTCTTTACTTGCTCTATAATGGAATGTAAAGACCATTATTGGGTTCATTCCCTCTCTTATTCAATATTCTTAATTTAGCTAATCAAAATTTACCATATAATTTAATTAAATAAACTAAAATAATTGATCTTATCTAAATAAACAACTAAAATAAATCTACATGATCTTATCTAAGTAAACATAAAATAAATCTACATAATTTAATGAGTAAACAAATCTTAAATCTAAATTTTAAAATCACTAACATTAACATTATTTATAAAAAATTTCATTATAAAATTTAAATCATAATATTTCTTTATAAACCCAAACCGACTTATAATTTCATCTAATTGTAAAATCTAAATTCTAACTACTCTTTTGTGAATCCAAACCGTAATACAATTTTATTTAATTGTAAAGTCTAAACCCTAATCTTTCTTTCTTAGCTCAAATTTTAAACCATAAACCCTGATCACTCTTTTATAAACCCAAACTTACATATAATTTTTTTATTATAAAATGTAAACCTTAATCCTCTTTTATAAACCCAAACTGATATATAATTTTATTTAATTGTAATATATAAATCCTAAATCTTATTTTATAAATCCAACTGACATATATTTTCTCAATAAAAAATATACAGATTTTGTTTATTTTAATTTGTTTTGTTTTTCTGATTTTAATTTTGATTTTTTTTTTTAATATAATATAGCGTGTCATATTGTTGTATTTTGATTGACTAGTTAAGAAAGGTGAATAAAAGTGATACAATTTTTCATAAAAGAGCACTAAATCTTACATAGCAAAATAGTCATCAGTTTAACAGACAAAAAAAAAGCAAAACAGTCTTCAAAACATGTATCTCTTTAAACAGTTGATCATCAATGGAGAATTGCTTACACCTCTTTAAACTAGGAATTTAAAGAGAAAGAGAGAGACTAGTAAAATCGTACTAAAAGAAAGTCAAACCTTTTATATGATTTGAGTAAAATGTTTTTCTTTATCACATTCACTTGTTATAATATTGAAGATGATGCAACATATAATAGTGCATAATATAACTTGTTAAGGATTATGATGCATTTGGCATAGACGAAGAGAACAGAGAACAAGAAGAGAATGGAAGCATGGAAGAACAGAGAATACTTCAAATGGTTCACTTGCTGATTTAAAAAAAAAAGTTCAACAAGGCATCGCAAAAGCCAACATGGTCTAAAGATTTTAACTAAGCAAGTTTGCATATGTCCTCGTAGATAATGGACTCGATAACTCTTCCATCACAGACACCTTTCTCTATCTGCACTTTAGCACAAAACTTCTCTGTATCCAAACCCAACAACCTTGCATTGGAACCACGGTATGCCCCATTCGATACCGAGGCACCGTCTATAGCTCCTCCTGTTCAACTATCCGCACATGCTTAGAATCAAGCATTTCGATCTCCCCAGCATACTTATCAATCACTTTCTTCACAACACCTTTATGCTTATAATATCTCTTACTCATCACCTTGACAATGATCCCTTCGAACAACCAGTAATCTTTACGATTCATCCTCTCCTTCTTCTTCTCTTCCTCCTTCATCAACTCATCCAAAGCTGTTCGCTTATTCTCCTTGTCGCTTCTTCCGGAGTCCCCGCTTTGACTGTTCAGATTAATGATCTGACTGTTTGGCACTTTGGCTGATGAAGTGAGTATTCCATTACGTGTTTGATTTTATTGTTGGCCTTGGGTTGTTCTTTTAATATGTTCTTATGTTTTTAATTTTTTATATAATAATTTTTTTAATAAAAAAATCAACTTGCGTTAACAATTTGTCAACTTATGTGATTATATAGAAATCGAAATATTTCTTCAAAATTGTTTATATATCCATACATATTTGAATTTTTTTTTCTTAAATCTTTTATTAAGCAGCATAAATCTATTAAGTTTTTAACCACTTTAAACATTTTTCTACCATTGGCTTTATATATATGATGTCTAACATTTTCTTCGAAACTTTTTCTCCGTTTTGTTTAGAATGTATGCACGCGATGGTGAAAGATTTATTTTTAAAGAAGCAATATATAAGGCATATTTTCAAACTTATTTCTAAAATAACCTAATGGGTATGAACATGAAAACATTAATGAAGTGAAGTCAAAGTAGAAGTTGAAAGAAAGTAAGAAACATATAGAGAGTGATGGATAACTTCCATTTTTTTACCCTCTCCCACTTTTCAGCCCTCACCTTTACCCTACAAATGCTCTCTTTGAATTATTATTTCTCTAGAATCTTTCATAATTGTCTACATTGCTCATCGACCTCTTTTCCGCTCCATCTTCTGCTATAACCATCTTCATCACCAACTCTTCATATATCCCTCTTATATCTCTGTCTAGCCTTCACCCATGACGATGGTGTGTAGTTTTTATATATGCTAGACATATTTGGACTAATATGTAGAAAATGAGAAGAGGAAATGAGAGATGATTATAGTGAACATGAGACAAAATACAAAACGATGAAAATATAACATTTTTAATGCATCAAAGGTGTTAATCAAAGAAATATATCACACTGAGACACCTATCGAACTATGATCAGACAAAGGTATAACGTAGCCTAGGCTCCTTAGGTCTTCAAAAAACATTTGAACAATCCTATGACCCTATGATGTATATTTTGGATATTTGGCATGCAATTTAAGAAAGTAGACTCTATTACCGCACTTTGGCTAATTATTACAGGGTAAATGAGTATGAGATATCTTCCAATTATATATTGGCTCCACGCCTTCAAGGTACCTGATGAACATAATATAAAACACATGATGAACCCTGAATACATATATAGGACACGGGTACTCCACACTCATCAAGGTCTCCTTGACAAGGAAGTACCTCTAAATTAGAGCCAATATGATGAACTAATTCGTGGTCAACACAAATTAGAAAAGATTGAACTGTCACCAATTATACAATAATTAGCCACGGGACCAAACCTAAAACATCAATTATTATAATGAAAATTTATACCTCGGTCATCTTGTGATTCGAACACCAAGAAAAATTGAACAGAACTTAAAGCCAAAGTAATTTGCATGAAAGCATACCAATTCATTTGGACTCATGATCAATCACGCAGTTCTCACCTGTAAATCTGTAAATATAAGAATGCACAACCCTTAGTCAAAATTCTTTAAAATAGAAAAGTATTAATTAAGAAGGATGATGATAGAAAACGAAGAGCGAAGACATTGAACAAATTGCAGTACTTTACCATGTATATGCCGAGACAATCAAAGCCCTCTCTCTACTATAGTAAAAAAAGGCGGTAACTTAAGCAAACAAATCGTAAGTTGAAATCAAAAACCAAAGTTAAAAAAGTGAACCTAATTAGTTCCGTTTGAAAGACGATTTATGGCCATTGGCCGACCATAAGATCCAAAACCACGTCGTGCTGATAACCTCCATCAGTGTTTCTACAACCACTATATGATGAAAATGCCTCTTTCCAGCCATCTTTATCTTTATATATAAAGCAGAAACGAAACGATTAAGATAGAAAGAGAGGTTTTGCACACAAAAAAAAAGATAGAAAGTGGGGTTACAATATGGACTGCATTTATTTGGGTGATTGGAACGACACAAAATATGATGATTTTGCAAGGGATGAGAGGAAGAGATTGTAAACGAAATACACTATTTTCTTTTTATGATTTTTTTTTTACTACGTTGATATAAATGCCACGTGGCAATCTGAGGAAGAAGAATTTTAGGCTTGGATGGCTTTAGGAGCCTCAATGACCTCCTTTTATTAGTAAGTAATTTTTAGTTATGTTTCAGCAACCTCTTCTTCTTATCTTGTATATCTCTTTTTCTAACTCACGTTTACAAATAAAATAAAAAATCCATATGTTCAATTGTACACACATATATAACACAAACCTTTTCCATGTCTCAATTTGTTAATATAATCTACTCCGCTCATTTCACTTACCAAACTTCTAATCCTAGCCATATATAGATTTTTTTTTACAAGTTTGGTGGTCTCCTTACCGAGTTTTAATTTGATAATTTCTCCAAATTTCTACATAATTCAGCAGGGACAAAAACGTCATTAACCCAACCCAAAAATGCCTAAACACGCAAGTCCGGGAAGAAGAGCTTGTTTTCAAAGATTCAACCCACAAAATGCCTATTTTAATAAATACCCTAATTTTTTTTCCTAGTATAATAATATACTCGAGCAAGATTTTAAAGTTAGTTTTTATTCAAGAATTAAAAAAAAAAAAAAAACGAAAAGAAAGAGAGAAGACGAATTAGGTCAATGTGCCTCCTCGATTGGCAACCATTGATCCGGAAAAACACCGCCAACTGTCCAATCCGCTGCGCCATATGCGCTCCATAAGCACAGCGATTAACGAGATCATGGAGCTTCCAGAGCTGGAGGACGTTAGCGATGGTAGCGATGTTAGCGATGTTTGAGATTACGAGCTGCTTGAGAATTATATGGAACATGATTTTTTAGATTGGGGTTCAACACTGATGGTAGAGGAGCCTGAAGGGTTGGTTTACGTTCCACGTGATTACAGTTCCAGAACCACGCATTCAGAAGGGCGTGCTATGACATTCTATTGCTGTTGTGGTCGTACACACACGATTGTGTCAATGTTTGGTGGGATTTGCTACAAATTTCAGTCACGAGCATCATTCTATCAATTAGACCTAGAGCCCGATGTGATAATAGGTGATTCAGCAGCACATTATGTATCACATCGAAACACTATCGTGAGACCAGTGGCGGATCTAGAAAATTATTTTGTGTGACACACATATATGATATAAATTAATAATAGTAAATTTCATTTTATAAAAATTATTAAATAAATATAAATTTCTAATAATGTTAAAATATACCTTGCATTTTCAACATATTTTAAGATTTAAAATCGAAAAATAAACCAAAATATTATGAAAGTATAATTTCTTTTGGTTATAATTTTGCTTTATTACATGTATTAGATATATAGTTAATTTAGTAATTGAAGAAAAGAAAAAAGTTAATTTAATGTCACTAATTTTAATGTCATTTTCAATTAAGATATGACTACTTTGCAGTAAAATTAAATTTGTTTAAAGTTTATCTGGGAAAAAAAATCGAACTAAAAATGCCCATGGCAACAAGAGGTAGAAGGATGGAATCGAACCGCGACCGAGGATGTAATAGTGGGTGCTAAGTTAGCAACTGAGCTAAAGAATTCATTGCAATATGTATATTAGCTAAACTTTAAGAAGTAGTATGGGCACGTGCCCGACCTCCTTACGGTGTAGATCTGCCCCTGCGTGAGACATTATTATGAAGCTGACTATGAGGAGAATCTTGTTTGCAACTGCAAGGGTGGTCGCACATATGAAGTAGTTGCTGTCGATGGAAAAGTTGCTATGAAGAATGTAGAGGCAGAATGATGCATTTGGCAGTGCTGGCTGGTTTCAATAGGCATGTGGGGGGGGGGGG
>NC_025690.1:17022425-17105047 GCF_000633955.1 Camelina sativa | reverse complement strand
GTTCTGTCTAATCTAATCTCTCTGTTTAGTCTATTTTTTTGACTGCGTCTTTGTTTGTTGCAACATTTATTCTTTAGTTAAGTAGCAGATGACTCTTTTGTAGTGGTGGTTTTCTTAGTGATGTTACTATTCATGCCAAAGACCTGGCCAATGCCTTTGCTCGTTTTTCCAAATATGGTATGCTCATATGCAATTGCTAATTGAGGATTCAAGGTTCTTTTGTCTATTATTCTCATTCCACCTGCTTTGATTGCTCCGATGGATTGTTAAACTTAGTGTTCCTTTTACCTTGTCAAGGCCCTTGATGAGAATCTTGTTTGTTTTCAAGGTTCAGGTAAAACTTTTCAGATAATATAATTTATAAACATCAGAGAGTTTTCCTTAGCTGCTTGCTTCCAGCGACTCCCCAGTTTAGGATTAGTGGTGGTATTTTCATGTCATCTGCTGTTCTTCTTTCTTAATCTTGATACTACCAAACCCTTCATGTGTCTGTTAGTTCTGAATGTTACAAATTGTATATCATACCTTTTATTTCTGTCCACAGTCAAAATAAATGGTCCTGATTTTGTAAATATTTTGCTAACCTTGATATATCAAATAGTGGATACAAGTCTCTTGTGTTTCACTAGATAGTGCCATAGAGAGATAGAGATAGAGATAGAGAGAGTGACACAAGTGTGCCTCAATGGTTCTCTAGTTTCTATCGACTTTTACAAGACATAATTCGAATTTTCTTGTAAAGTGTTAAAAATAATTTTATCCAAGCTAATTTTAGATTATATTAAGCATCAACAAACATGTAAACTACTTAAACGACCACATAACTAACCTTTAAGTATTCTCATTTCCTCAAGCTCTCCTCATACTCAGTTGTCATCTCTCTTAATTAAAGTCCAACTTACTTTCTAGCTTTAGTATAAATCTGATTTAAAGTATTTCATAATTTTCAATGTTCTTCACAATCTACTGGTTGATTAGTGTGCACTGACTTGCTTTGTGCTTGAAATTCAAAAAGCTAAAAAGAGATCTAACACTGTATATTCTCTCTCATGCCCTTTGTTTGATTACTGTGCACTGACTTGGTTCTGTGGAGCTAAAGGCATGTCCATTGCACATTTTTTTACAGGGTCTTTGATTAAAAACTAATAAAATAAGGCACAACAGTGTAAATACGAGTGGGATTCTGGCCAAAGACTTGCATCTGCCTCTGGTGAGATTCGCTCATACAATGACACTTGAATCCGTTCTCGTCTCGGCATTGTTTCTGACACATCTGACAATACCACCGAAGCTTTTGAAGACCTTTGGCTTTGATTCGATTCGCAATCGCCTTATGGGTTAGTAACTCGTTCTTACCCATCGATTCTTCGTGGATTCGTCGAACAAGATTACGGTCTTCTGGGAATTGAAAATCTAGGGTTTCAGGTAAAGCAACTGATCAATTCAGATCAGGAGAGCAGAGACCTGACTTTATAATGGAGAGGAGTATGCATGACGAAGATTCAGGAAAAACCAGTCGAGAATCGAGATGATGATTGAAGGAGCCGGCGATAAGCGAGAGGCTCTTCTTAAACAAAACTAGGGTAGTGTTCTCTTTTTTTACATAGACAATATATATACTTGTATTACAACCCGTGCTATGCACGGCTTAAGCTTTTCTATTAATATAAATTTATCTTTTCTATAAAATTAAAATATTATTATAGGCTTTTTTTTTTTTTTTTTCTTTTTGACCTCAATTATTATACGCTTCCAAAATATACACTTATTAGAATTATAATATAATTTATAAAAGTATCTTAATTGGTTGAAACTCGAAAAAGTGGAGCTCTTTGATCATCCATACCATACGTTATTAGTATAACGTAATAAGGGAATGCAAATAAAGAAAACTATATTGAAAGAGGGAAAACGATTAAAGAAAAAGGAAAGACAGGCTGAGGGAAACGATTAATCATTAAACGATTAAATAGATTTTTTTTTTTTTTTTTTTTNTTTTGTTAATCAGTTCTTATATTGATAAAACAACGTTTCATCTATATAAGAGAGAGTACAGGTCTGCTTAGCAAGATTATCTGCGACCTAATTTTAGTTTCGAAGAATGAAAAAGAAATTACAGAAATTAAAGCAATTAGATAGATTCAGGATGTCGTGGAGAATCCCGTGAAGGTCCTTCGATTGGAACTTCAAATTCAGGGCTTTGACTAACAATTGAGAGTCTGAGGCAAACGATAGGTGTGTGAATTCCGAAGCAATTGCAACTTCCACCGCGGTGAGAGTTGCCAGCGCTTCGGCCATTAGAGGGGAGTGGACATTGTCCACTAGGTCTGATCCCTGTTGGAGGATACGGTCAGTCCGATCCTTGAAGGCCCATCCAAGTCCTGTTTTAGACTCTGCACTCCAAGAGGCATATGTAAAACAGGTAATCAGGTTATTGCTGTGATGGGTCTGACCTAAGGGAGGAGCGGTCTTGGTTAGGGTGTGTTGATTAGTTTTCCCGGATTGGACTTGTTGCCATTCTTTTGCCCTGGTTATAGCTAGGTGGAAAGCATCTTCCACTAGGATATGTTCCTTGTCAAACAAGAGCTTATTGCGAGTTGTCCATAAAACCCATAAAATCCATGGGGCTAGGGGTCCACCGCCAATACCCGTGGGAGGTAGGCAAATTAACTGGTTTACTACCTTGATACCTTCAGCCGCATATGTCATCACTTGGGGTGAGAAACTATTACTAAAAAGGGCCAATCCCAGAGTTTTGTCGCAAAGGGGCAAGTGAAGAATAAATGGAGCTCAGATTCAGTCTCTTGGCAATGGGGGCAACTAGCATTTTCCGAAATGTTGCGATGAGTAAGGTTACTTCCCACAGGGATGGCTTGTTGAACTATTTTCCACATCAAGAGTTTTATTTTCTGTGATATCTTGATACTCCAGATATTTCGTTGCCAGTTGAAAGGGTCTAGGTTTTGGATATTACTTGGGGGAGAGAGGTGGGGTTCCTCTGAATGGTTTATGTGATATCCTGCTTTGGTGGTGTACACTCCATCCTGGGCGGGTAGCCATGCCCACTTGTCTGGTGCACCATTCTTGCTAGGTTTAAGCTTTAGGATATCAGTTTCATACGCGGGGAGCACTTTTTTGATAAGGTCGATATTCCAAGTGGTTGTGCCTGGTATTAGGAGGTCAGCGACTGTCCACAAGTGTGATTCCTCAGATGGAGGTCCCATTGGGATTGAGGGAGTGTCAAGAGATAGCCATGGGCTCTTCCACAGGGGTACTGATCTACCTGAGCCGATGAGGTAACCCACATGAGGTTTTAGTAGATCTCGACCAATGCAAATACTCCTCCAGCCGTGTGATGCTGAGTTTGGTACTACACTGTCCAAAAAGCTTGATTGACTACAGTATTTACCGAGTAGGACCCTTGCTAGTAGGAAGTTAGGGACTGTGAGGATCCGCCAGCTTACTTTAGATAGGAGAGCATCGTTAAAAGCTGTGATGTCTCTGAAACCCAACCCCCCCCAATCTGAACGGTTTCGTCATCCTCTTCCAGGAGATCCAGCACGTCTTTTTCTTCTCTGTGTTATGGTCCCACCAAAAGCAAGTTAAAACAGATTGAATTCTTTTGCAGAGATTATTTGGCAGTTTAAAGCACGACATGGAGTATGTGGGCATAGCTGCTAAAACCAATTTCAACATGACCAATTTTCCCGCAGATGAGAGGAACTTGGAAGACCAGTTTAAAGCTTTCTGCTTTATCTTATCCACTATCATACTGGAGATGTCCTTTTTCTTGCGACCAAATAGCTCAGGCAGTCCTAGATACTTTCCTTGCCCTCCTTCGTTTTGTATCCCTAGGATTCTCTTTGCTATTTCTTTAGATGCTTCTGGAGTCTTAGCCACAAAGGTGATTGAGGATTTTGTTTGGTTGATTTGTTGACCAGAAGCTTGCTCATACATGTGTAGGATACATTTCAGTTTTGAGCAACTCTGAGGATCAGATAGGCAGAAAAACATCGTGTCATCAGCAAACAAGAGATGATTGACTCTAGGGCTGCTTGACGCTACTCTTAGGCCAAGCAAACTGCCTCCAGCTTGTGTTTTGGAACATAGACCAGATAATACCTCACTGCAGATTATGAAAAGGTATGGGGAGAGAGGGTCCCCTTGTCGGATACTCTCTCAGGGATAACTGATCCACATGCCTGTTCATTCAGTAGATAGGAGTACTTTACTGTATTGATGCATTGCATGATCCATTGGATCCAGGTTTGGTGGAAGCCCATTCTCACCATGACCTCTTTAATAAAGCTCCACTCAAGTTGATCATAGGCCTTGCTCATATCGGTTTTAACGGCCATAAAGCATCTCTTCTTTGCTTTAGAGGTTTTCAGGTAGTGTAAGGCTTCGTGTGTGATCAACACATTATCAGCTATGGCTCGCTGCGGGACGAAAGCAGATTGATTCTCCGATATGCAAAAGTGTAAAATGGGTTGTAGCCTTTTTGCGAGGATCTTAGAGATTACTTTGTAGTACACAGAGCAGAGGGCTATTGGTCTATAATCTGAGACTTTCTTTGGGTTTATGATCTTAGGAATAAGTCTAACATGTGTGGTGTTTATTTTCAGGGGTAAGGAGCCAGAGGTGAAGAAAGCTTGAATTTCTGATGTGATCTGAGGTCCCACTATATCCCAGTTTCCTTGGAAAAAGCTTACTGAGAAGCCATCAGGGCCTGGTGCTTTGTCTGCATGTATGGAGAAGCATGCATTTTTCACTTCGATAGTTGAGGGCAGGGCAGTGAGCTTGTTGTTCATTTTATCAGTAATACAAGGGGAAATTCCTGCTTCTATAACCGCACGTCTTGTACCAGGTTCTGATTTAAACATATTCTGAAAATAATTGGAAATAGTGTCAGATATCTCCTTTTCCTCATATACTGTATACCATCAGGTCCTTCAATAATAGAGATATTGTTCATTGCATTGCGAGATTTTGTTGTTGCATGGAAAAATCTGGTGTTTTTATCTCCAAGTGTCAGCCACAGGTTGCGGCTTCTTTGCTTCCAGAAGGCTTCCTCCTTTTGATAAGCAGATATAAGCTCTTTGTTTAAACAGTCAATGGTTTCTTGTGGTGCCGTGTCATCAGACATGGCTTCCTCCAACTGGTCACGAAGATTGAGAATTTCCTTCTGACTATTCAAAATTTGATGTTTACTCCATTTTATGATATAGTTTCTACAGGATCTAAGGCGGGAGTCAACACATTGGTGGGGGGAAGCGTTCCAGGCCTCGAACACTAGATTTTTAACATCTGGGTTCTCTCGTAATCTCCTATCAAACCTGAACAAGCCAAGTTGTTTTTTCTTTTTTGGATCAAAAGAGGTGATTAGTGGTCTGTGATCGGATCCTTCAAAACGGAGGTACTCGTTTCTTCCAGAAGGATAGGCTAGGATCCATTCACTATTAGCCATGGCTCTATCTAACCTGTATCTGACTAAGTGTGTATGTCTCTTACCTCGCCAGGATAGACAGTTTCCAGAATGCTTGAGGTCATAAAGATCATTGATGGACATAAAGGATTTGAGGTCCGAGAAAGAGCTTTCTGGACGTTGTGGCCCTCCCACATTTTCTGATTGGTGAATAATATCATTACAATCTCCTGTGATAATCCAGGGAGAAGATCTTTCGTTTGAGTACTCCTGGAGGCGATTCCAAGCTTCCACTCTTTTTGATCTATCAGGTTCTCTGTATAGAAAGGTAGCAAAAAAACGACTTTCCTTTGGCTTTAATATTTGTATCAATATAGTGAGGGCATGAATGGAGGATTTCAACTTCAGTGTTCTGTTTCCAGAAAAGTGCTAACCCACCAGCCCTAGGTGAGGCAGGTGGTACTAGGTGATTGAAAGGGTAGTCTAACCACTGTAGAGACTGAAGTACCGATTCATTTGTATTTTTTGTCTCCATGAGGAACAGGAGGTCTGGGAAGATACTCTTTCGTATCTCCCTGATCCGCTGGATTGTCATGGGGTTCCCCAACCCATAACAATTCCAGCTCACCATCCTTAAGGAAGAGGGGTTGGGGGATTCTGAAAATCCGCTATCTTCTTCTTCATTGCAAGGATTAAGGAAATAGTTGGTGTACCTGATGAGGATGGTTGCTGTGGAGACAAGCGAGGTAGATTATCAGTCAAGTGGTGGTCCGGGTTTGAAGTTTGAGGTCTAGCACCCTGATCTTTCCTTTTTGGGGAAGCTTTTGATTGTTTCCTCTGATTTGGTCTGGATGGGCCTGCTTTTTCCGAACCTTTATTCCCAGTTGGCTTTTGAGGTGAACCTTGTGTAAGGTTCCTTTTTTGTGTTCTTGCTCCTAAGAGTTTCTGTGTTGGTTTTGTTGTTTGTTTTGCAGTAGGGGGGCATCCTCTCCCACGTTTGCTTGGTCCCCCCGTATCTTTTCCTCGACTCTTTTGAACAGGGTTTGTTTGTACCATGGGAGGGAGAGCATGTTCGTTTGTCATCTGAGCCAGACAATGATTTGTAGCTTGAGTACTTTGGAAGGCAATGATAGAGTCAGCGGTTGTTTCCATGTGGTTGTTAGTGTCGCTATGCAATACTCTCATTTTTCGAGCAGCGCTTTCAGAGGGATCCGGGCAGGATATGTATTGTATGGTAACCTCTCGAAGTTCTTCAAGAATTTGGTCTTTAGGTTGGGTTCCTTCAATAGGGGGTGGGCCAACTATTGATTGATAGGGTGGTTGTCTGTCTGTCCTTGGTGGTGGGGTGGTGGGATCCGGGCTAATCACTTCACGCTCCAATGGTGGTCGTCTTGTTCTGGAGGATACAGAGGGGTCCCCCTGTATATTTGCAGTTGAGGATGATTTTTCTCTCCATTGGAGGCTGCGGGCAGGGCGTACAGGGTGGTGAGGGAGACCCGATCCTCTGTGACCCTGTGCAGAGGTTTCCAAAGCGTAAGGTGGGGATCGTCGGGTTCTAGACTTTTGCCTGACTTCCTCGAAATCTTTTTGTTTGAAAGGGTAAGATCTAGTCTCCGAGAAAGATCTGTCTTCACCTCTAAGGTTGACAAAAGACCTTTTCCTGGGATTTGGGTTTGTATCAGGTAAGTAACTCCTTGTTGTGCTCCGGTTCTGATTCGTGGGGGGTAAGAAATTATCTTGGGGGGGGGGGGTAGTAGTTTCTAGACGCACAGTGTTGAGCTGGAGGGATAGATAGGAGGTTACGTGGTGGAGGTAAAGGTTCTTCATTTACTTTGAGGCCAGGGTACTTGCTTCTTTTGTGTGACAGTCTTAGGCAATGAGAACAGTAGTTTTTAGGTTTTTGTGTTCAAGGTTAACTACAACCTCATTACCATCATCGAACTCAACGATTGTCTCCTTTGTAATAGGTTCAAGACCATTAATGAGGACTTTCAGGTGGATAGTGGATGAGGAGATTTCCCAGTCCAGAATTTCCCCCAACACCTCACCAATAGATTGGAGCATTTCAAGTTTCCAGAAGTGTTTAGGCAGCCCTTGGATTTCGATCCAGAAAGGAATCATAGCAGGGAAAGTGGATGAAATAATTGGTTCCCATTTCTGAAGAATAAGCATCCATTGGTCAAAATGGTAAGGGCTGTTAGCCAGAACTTGGTGTAAGTCCTCCTCTCTTTCAAATTTGAATTGAAAGCAACCCTGTCCGAGATCTGACCCCGAGACTTTACCTCGCAAGTTCCATCTGTTGATAAGGAAAGGGAAAAGAGCCCGCATGCACTGGATGGAGGGGTTCGTCAAACGTCCGATGAGGGTTAGGGCATTTTCCTGTATGAGATCTGAAGTATCTATTTCTGGGGCTTTCACCCGTTTACGTGGTGGAGGGGAGAAACCTCTAACAGGTTCTTTACCCTTTTGATGGTAAGGGATACGAGTTGACATGGTGGAGGTATAATAAGTAGGACAGCAGTTAAGGGTTTGGGTTGGGAGGCAAGGGAGGCAAGAAAAACAATTGTTGCAAACACTTTTGGGCTTAAAAAGGTTGTGGGAGTAAATGCAAGAGGAGGGAAACAGAGTTTAAGAGTAGAGTACCGATCAAATGAGGAGTAAATGCACGAGCAAGGTTCGTTGGTTGAGGGATGAGAGCTTCATCAATAGGGAGATCTGTGGAGATGCTGGTGTGAGCGGGGAAGAACCAACGGATAAAGCAGCTCGGGAGTTACTATTGGCAGAGAGTAGTAGGTGAGATCTGGGTAAAAGCCATCCTCCTTCACCTCGGTTTTGGTGCCTGGGAGAATTTGAAAAGTGTACGGACACTTAACTTTTTCTAACGATTAAATAGATAAGTTTCCAATTCCTGGTGGAGTACTTAGGATCAACAATATTGATGTATGTATTATCTATATATCTATATATATATGAACAACAATACCTTTGTTCACGTTCGTTTCATAATTTCCCTAAACCGTCTCGTCATGGATAAGAATAAGATGAAGGAGAGATATTGTTGGTGCGGGATTCAGCACCCCCGACATACCGAGCTAAACCAGAAATACTAATTGATTAGTTAACCGGAAAACCGGTTAAGGGCTTGATTAGGTCAACAAGAAGTCAGTTCGGCCAAAGCGTAGCCTTGAAGAAGAAGGAGCCGACTTCCACTTCGGCACGGCGGCCGACTGAAGCAATAAGACAGTTTTCCATATCTCACTTCGTCCGATAAGGAAAGTTAATATATTGTGTAATCTTAGAACATGTATAAAGAAGGAGAGACTTCTCCATTGTAAGGCATCGAGAATCAAATACAATAATCAAGTTCTCCTCTTGTTCTTGGCAGTAAACCCAAATTCTTTTGAGTTCTACTTCTTTACTTTCAATTCAAAGGCTTAGATCTGTTTTCTAGAGAGATAACTCTATTGAATTTGTTTCCCTCCTTAAACAAATTCATTGTGGAAACCTAGTTTCTACAGATACTCTAACCAGGAGCATCCGAGATGATCGTGGTCCTCGGCGAGACGATGAAAGAGATAGGACTAAGCATCATGAGAGGTCTCACCAAGGAAGTAAGGACAAACAACCGATGAGTAAGAGGAAAGATAGAGAGGAATATAATGAGGCTAAGGCACAAAACAAGATATCTAGATTTTCTGGTGATGAGAAGAGCAGATTTGAAGATGTGGCCACTGATCAAGTCAGTGAGGGTTCCGTTTCTCTTGCACTGGAAGCTTCTAGTGTAATCTCTGAAGCTATTAAGCGAGCTCAGGAGCAAGCAGGTTCTATGCGTCAATTTGTTCCGACAGAGACCGTTGTTGGGCATAAACCGACCAAGGAGGCCCATGTTCATGTTCTACGTGTTGATTCACTTGGAAGAGAGATAGATGAACATGGACATGTGATTAGTAGTGTGACTAAACCAAGCCATCTTATTACATTGAAGGTTAACATCAACAAACACAAGAACGATGCTTTGCATATTCTTAAACCTCAACTGGAACTGGAAGTAGATCCACAAGAAAACCCCCACCATTATGATCCAAGGATCGGTATTGATAAAAACAAGATCTTGAGACCTAAACGTATGAGTTTCAAGGTGAAGCAAGCACATCCGAAAAAGGCAAAGGATGATGATATGAATCCAAACTTGATAGAATCATCTGGACGTGTCCCAAGAATAGAGAAGCTCGAGGAGCCAATGCCAATCCCAGATCATGTTGAGTGGTGGGATGCAGAGATCCTCACCAATGACACCATTACTGAGTTATTGTCGGATCCAAATATCCTCATCAATGACGCCATTACTGAAAGCCATCTCAAGATAGAAAAAATTACTAGTAACATTGAGCATCCATTTCCCCTAGAGCCACCTGCGGAGGCAGCGTCTCCACCTCCCCAGCTGCTTAAACTGACAAAGAAGGAACAGAAGAATCTGCGAACCCTGAGGCGTGTGGCAAAAGAAAAGAAGAAACAGGAGATGATTAGACTAGGGTTGCTCTTGAACCACCAAAACCAAAGGTGAAATTGAGCAACCTAATGAAGGTTCTTGCGGCTGAAGCAACCCAAGACCCAACCAAGCTTGTGAAAGAGATCCGCACAGCACATGCCGAGCGTGAACAGGCTCACATTGACAGGAACATTGCGAGGAAGCTAACTCCTGCTGAGAAACGTGAGAAGAAAGCAAGAAAGCTCTTTGGCGATCCAGAAACAGTTGAGACGATTGTGTCGGTGTACAAGCTCAACAAGAAGCTGTCGCATCCCAAAACAAGGTTCAAAGTGGAGAAGAATGCAAAACAGAACATATTAACAGGGTGTAGTGTGATGACGGAGGGAATGTTTGTTGTGGTTGAGGGTAAAAGCAAATCAATAAATAGATACAAGAAGCTGATGCTCAACCGAATAAACTGGAAAGAGGCAGAGAAGAAGGAAGAAGAGGAGAATGATGGAAACAAGTGTTGGCTGGTGTGGCAAGGACGTGTTGAGAAACCGAGTTTTCATAGGTTTGATGTACAAGAGTGCTTGACCCAGTCTGCTGCCAAGAAAGTTTTCACGGATGCTGGTGTTGCTCATTACTGGGATCTCGCTCTCAATTACATAGACGACTAAAATCCTCCTCCTTTGGCTAGCTATAACGTCTCTGGTACTATTTATTAACTTCTTTTCTTGAGTAATAAGTTTTTGTCTTGCTCTAACCAACAATGAAATTCAAAACCTATATTTCAAAACTCAAAAGTTATTCTAATAAATAATGATTCGTTGAAAAAAGTTGGAAGTATAGTCTAGTTCACGTCAAATTTTGGGGCCTATTTTGACGGTTGTTTTATTAAAGGGTCATATTGAAAAATTTCTAGTAATTTGAGGGTACATATGTTTAAATATTTCTGCTACTCTGTAAACGTAAAGGCTAAGCCTTTGATGGCGTTGCTGCAGATTCATTGACTCAAATCCAAAACTAAGAAGCACGAACCTACTTTGATTCGTACGATTATGGCGATTACGGCGACTAAATTGGTTTCTCTTACTCTCTTATGGATCCTCGTCCTCTTCGTCACACTTGCTCTCATTCAGGTTAATTTGATATTCTTCTTTTTAATAGTTTCTTGATCTGGGTAACTATGGATGACTTACGTTTATGGCTTCAATATTAAATTTTGGCTTCTTAGATTAAATTGACTGATGTTGCGGATCCTAGTGTCAGTGAGCAGCAGATTGTTGATTCTAAGCTCAATCAGGTGAGGTCGGAACTCATTGCCTTGTTTGGTCTATAAAGTTTTGATTCAGGGTTTTCTAATTTGGGGGTTTTTGAGATTTTTGAGGTGGGAGAGGATTTAGAAGGAGTCACGCACAAAGTTTACTTTGACATTCAGATCAATGGTTCACCAGCAGGTAAACAAGTTTCCATCTTTTTCTATTTCAAGTTGGAGTTTGAATTTTAAAAGTTTTGATTTTTATATGTGAATTTGGGTCTATTTGATTGTTTTGATGCAAATTGTTGATTGAGGATGTTTCAAATTCCGGAATTAGCTCGGTTGCTTGATCTTATAAGTGGATGCATTGTGTATATGAAAACATTAGTCTTAGAATTAGATAGTGATGTAGGTCAGTTAAGGTGGTACTGTACCTCTTGGTTTGAAGCTTTAGAAACTTTCTGCAGCCCATGCAAATAGAGTTTATAGTAACATTTGCATCTTGTCATGTACAGGACGCATTCTCATCGGTCTGTTTGGGAAGATAGTTCCTAAAACTGCAGGTAAATATTTTTAATTTAGGTTGACCAAACCTTCAAATTGTCTTGTCTACCTATCCTTGAGTTGTTTCTTACTGAATCCTCGGTTTCTTTTGCAGAGAACTTTCGAGCACTTTGCACGGGTAGCCAAGTAACCTTTTGTTTCCCCTTTAAAACTCCTGATCTTTAGTTTTTCAATCATGCCTTCTTCTGAGTTCTGAGCCAAGAGACTCTTTAATTTGGTTTCAAGTTTATCCTCCCGGTGCAGGAGAGAAAGGAGTTGGAAACATGGGGAAACCTCTTTATTTCAAAGGAAGCATCTTCCATAGGATCATTCCTGGCTTCATGATTCAGGGTGGAGATTTTACACGAGGCGATGGGCGAGGTGGAGAGTCGATCTATGGCCATAAATTTGCAGATGAGAACTTTAAACTCAAACACACTGGGCCAGGTATCATATTGGCTCTATCTCTTATGACTAATAAACTCAATACATACTCAAGGAAAGACTTACGGGTTGAGCCTGCAAATGGATTTCAGGAATTTTATCAATGGCAAACTCAGGAACAGATTCTAACGGTTCACAGTTCTTCATCACAACAGTCACCACGAGTTGGTAAGCAGGCCTGAAGATTTGTTTTCTTGTCTCCAGAATCTTCAATCTTAGTTTTGATACTGTGTTCGACAATAATGTGACAATGAGTTATTTCTGTTTTGGGAAAGGTTGGACGGACATCACGTTGTGTTTGGGAAGGTATTGTCTGGCATGGAAGTAGTGCGCAAGATCGAAGCGCAGGGACAAGATAGTGGAGAGCCCAAAGGAAAAGTCATTATTTTTGCTAGTGGAGAAGCTTCTTTGTAATATCGTCTACAAGTTTTCTTTCTTTTGTATCTCTCTGTCTGATTTTTTTAAACTTCATCCGAATGAACAAGAGACCGAGATTCAAAGAAAAAAAGTAAATCATTCAAATGCGATGTTCACTAAGTCCGATTGATAGTAGCCATTGTCGACATTATTAAAGTGACCCGGTGGTTAGGGATGTAATTTTTTCTTTGAAGGAATGATTGAATCGGTTTTATGCATCAATTATTGACTGTTTTTATATGTTTCTTGTTTAACTTTGTGTTTCAATTTAGTTTGTTTGTGTTTGTGTTTCAGTTTCTTGAATTAGTTTGTTTGTGTTTCAGTTAGTTGAATCAGTTTGTGTTTATGATTAATGTTTGTGTTCTCTTCTGTTTGTGTTCTATTAAAATTGAATCGGTTCTTTTCAACTTGACTGTTTATGATCAATGTTTTGTTTTCTCTTCTGTTATGATCAATGTATTGTCTATCTCTGTTATTTGCTTGAACCAATAAGTTGTCTTTATCTCTGTTTTATTGCTAATTCGATTTTTTTTTTATCTCTGTTTTTGCTGAGGTTAATGGACTGAACACACTATTGGAGAAATGCGGATGGCGTTTTACCAATGAAGCAAGGTAAACACACAAACTTTTGTTTTTGCTATTATGATTTATTTCTTTGTGTTTCTGCTCTGATAAGTGGTTGTAAGTTGTAGATTAGATAAATGTTTGTTCTAGTTTGGTTATTAGGTAAATGCTTGCTTGCTAGTTTGGTTATTAGGTAAATGTCTAATCTGTGATAAATGCTTGCTTGCTAGTTGGGTTATTAGGTAAGTGTAATGCGTTTATGTCCAATATCATAATATAAAGCCGTCTTTGTTTGGCGAATTGCCTTTGTTTTCAGTTTGTAGCATTGTGCTATGCTTATTATGACCTGTTGAGCATTTTCAAGGAAAGAACTGGAAGAAAATAGGTAAGCCTAATTGCGTTCTAATATGTATTCTTTAGTTAGTATGTTGAAAGTAATGTGTGATTTTATTTGCTCACAAGCTGCTTGATCTCTCAATGTTTGTAATATGCTGCAGGTTAGTAATTTCTGGTGCCGTATGGAATGTTCTCTTAGCTTTCGTCTTCTTGTAACAGGTAAATGACATTGCTTGGAACATGCCAGGAGATTTTTTGTTCTTGACTACTGGACTTGGTGAGAATTTTAAATTATGTTCCTTCCTGCACTCGATTCCCTAGCTCAGATTTCCTTATTGTTAAACTTCAGAAAACGATCTTATTGGAAACTTATGTTTGTATGCTCTTCTGATCAGGCACTGTTGAAGTTCTTTCATATCCAAACCGGGCAGACGGTGTATCAGATTCCATGTCGTGCTGCCATGAATAGCGTTGAGTGGAATCCCAAATACAATTTACTAGCATATGCAGGTGATGACAAGAATCCCAAGTATGAAGAAAATGAACAATAACAACAAGCTTTGTTTGCATCTCTTTGCAGGTGTTTTCCGGATATTTGGTTTTGACAGCACATAGGAACAGAACACTGACTGCATCTTGAAAGCAACTCTGCTTGACCCTTGTTGTATCGGTTTTGTGCTTTGTGTACTACTAATGTCTTGACAGTATATCAAGTTGAAAATTTTAACATATTTATCTCTCTGTATCTTTGGTTTGTTGGCATTGACAAAGGAAATCAAGAAGAAGAGTTTTTCACTTGCTTATGTTACAAGTTATGAGTTTTCAAAGTTCTACCAAAATTTTGTTGAATTTAATTTGTATCTAAACTTTTGCTTTGCATTATTCTATTATTAAAGAAAAAAAAATTAGAACCAATGCTTGAAAGCTTCAATGGAGATTAATTTCACTGTAGTCGCTTAGTATTAGTGTTTTGATTTTATGGACTATTTATTTAAGTAACCAAAAAAAAAAGAACAAAAAAATAGAAGATATGTAAGCCTGACCCTTTTTTTTCTTTCTATAATAGGCTATATTATTATTAGGGATGTATATGTAACATTTTAAACTTATTAATAAAGAAGAACCAAAAGTAGTATTGGAAAGTTCTCAACTACTACTAATCTAACGGCAAACTCATAGTGTTCTCGACATGATCCGGAAAAGTCCAGATAGAACTCTCACGGCTTCCTTCCTCCGTATAACAATTTTGGAAGTCAACATATATCTCATACAGTTGCGCTTCAGATCATAATAATAGACACGGAACATGTCATGAGAGAAGTATGTCGACTTGACAAAAACGATTTCACCACCACGAGTAGTACCCGAGATACGCCATTCTTGAAAACCCTCCATCTCCATCTCACAAAAGAAATACTTAGACCATCCTTGTGTTTCCATAACTCAAATTTCCATGCCGGCGTCCTTGCAACTGATGAGTCCTACCTTCTCTTGGTAGTTAATCAGAGTCGAACTCTGATGCAAAAGCATCAGTAACTTTGGAGCCTCGACATGATAAAATTTCTCGGACCTAACATCAAAACGCATCAATCTATTATGTATAGGTATATCATATAGATATTTTTTAGTCTCTTCTCGGTAACAGATAGACCCTTTGATGCAAACTACACCTCGCAACCAACAGTGAGGTCCAACAACGCCTTCGATGCTCCTCCACTGCTTAGCTGTGGGATCTCCCAATGTGAAAACTTGACAACTCTCACCCCTGCCGAATGTTGGTAGGATCAATACTTTGTATTGACTCTCGAGAGGATATATCGTATCCGAAAAAGAAAGTGCCTCGTCGTCTGGATTTCAACTCCGGCAAGTAAAAGGACTGCCTTGTGGTAGGGTTATATATAGCTACCACATAAGGAAGAGACTTTGACCAACAACAAACCAAGCCACGCACAGATTGATATTGATGATATTGTTCAGGGAGTAATACTAATTCTTTGTCAGTATTTCGAGGGCAAGTAGTATATGGAAAGGCTAAGAAAGTTTTGCGTGAAACGTGTGGCAGATTATATAGGCATCACGCGGAGGCTGATTTAAAGAACGAGTCACGATCGAGTCGATGAAGTCTCTACGGCTGCTGATAATCGATGACCACAGCTTCGAGACACATCGGAACCTCACTAGAGATTTAGCCGGAAGTTTCTTGAGTATCTCCACCGTTAGATCAAGAGGTACATTGATATCTCCACCGAGACGAAGTCGTGTCCGCGATGGTAAGGTCTCGTGGCTCGTGTTCTCTTCACGCCCTCTTTTCATCACTGTTTTGTGAAACCCTAGGTAGATACAAATATTAGCGAGAACAAAAAAACTTATGTATGGTGTGAGATCTTTATTTTCATTAAAAGGAAACAATATTGAAATTAAGAGAGATATATAAAGTTTCCTTTTACCTCTTTTGTCTGGTTTACCTTCCCGAAAGAGAAGAGATAAAGATTTGGTACTAAACTCAAAGGATCTTTTGATATAGAAATAAAAATATTTGTGAGCTAAATTATACGAAACCGAGGGAACAAAATTTGAAAGCATTAAAAAAGTAAAAACAAAAGAAGTAGAAATCATACAACATAATTTACATTATTGCATATATAGTAGTACAAAGAGAAGCTCGAAAGCTACAAATCTTTTTTTGGTAAAAGAAGCTACAAATCTTTGGAAGTCTTTTTGCCTAAAATTAAGCCGGAGAAGCTTCATGGCAACCACAAGATATTTTGCCCGAAACAGACGTCCAAGATCGGCCGGTTCTTAGCTCGAACAAGTGAGAGAGCTAATAATTAAGACATAGACCAAAAGAGATATTTTTGGTTTTTGGTCGGAGATATGATCACGGAAGAAGGCATTAATTATACCCGAGTTATATATCAAATTAAATAGCCATGGCGATCTATAAAATTATGTATCTTTATTTAATTGTACGTGTTTGATACATATGCGACGATATGTTGAGAAAACTATCCATTTAGTATATAATTTTGGGCGCATGCATGGTACGTACCTATATTCTTTAAAAACAAAGAGCATTGTTTTTTCTTTTTGTGGTTTAGCCAAGGATTGATATATATATGTTTATTATATTTTTGTCGTCAAACTGATCGTTTTTTATTAATAAGAAAAAAGGTTAACAGAGTCTATTAACTGTTTCCAAGAGAGTACGTACTGCTGGGAGCATGGGAATTGCATATCGTGCTGGTTTAGCTAAGATAGATATTTAGTTATTGATTTTACAACATATAGATTTGATAGAGTTTATACAGGAATTTAAATTTTGTTTGTATGGAATATAGTTTATTTGAATTTTATATGTATTTGAATATAGTTTATTTGAATTTTATATGTATTTGAATATAGTTTATTTGAAATTTTTATTTTTATTGAGCTTAATTATGCTTTGAAAGGTTGTAAAAAAAATTGTGTCTTTAAAAGAAGAGTTCAACCGTTGGATGAATATAATATAGCGTCGGACCGACGTCGGATTGGGAGAAAGAGTAGAGAAGAAATTAAGGTCAAATGGAGGGAGACTTAAGTCAATTTGCATTGTCCGCGTCACTCAGTAAAGGTCCCGAGCCGTTCGATCATGGTCGAAAACTCCAACCGTCCGATGTGATTTTTTTAGTTATCACTAAGTGTTCGCTCAGAGCCACAGGTTTGCTAATGGGATAATTTGGTTAGTGATGATGAAGATCATTAATTAATGTAACAGCGGATGATTAATGAACAACAAAGAAGGAAAAGAAAACCCTACAAGTCTCGTTGTTACTTTACCAAATTTCACTTTACCAAGTCGCTTCCCACATTTCTCTCAGGATTCAAGATCAATCTCAGGCTGTTACTGTTTTCGTGAGAAGATTCCACAGAGGTTTGCTTTCTTCTTTGTCAATCCCTCTTGTCCAGTTTGGTTTTCCTGCTTCTTTGTGTCGATTTCGATTTCAAAACCCTCACACTCGTTGTTCTTTGTGTCGATTTCGATTTCAAAACCCTCACTCGTTGTTGTTGTTGTTGTTGTTGTTGTTGTTGTTGTTGTCTCAGGTTGTTTCGATGGCACACAGAGATCGACTAAGTATTCTACCAAATGAAATTCTTCAGAGTATCTTGTCATCCTTGCGGACAAAGGATGCCGTGTCTACTTCTGTTCTCTCCCGTGGATGGCGTGAACGGTATCACTCGATCTCTAAGTTGAAATTTAGGTTTCCTCAGGGAGCGAATGTAGATAGGTTCGTGGAATTTGTGAATCATGTCATAGCTGTCCGTGGAGATCAGTTTCCTCTTGAGAAATTTTCTCTCACCGTTCTTAGAGAGATTGAGGACGACCATCTTACCGCTTGGATCTTGTAAGCACAGAGAGAAATGTCAAGAATCTGAAGTTAGGACTCTTTGAGCTGGTAGGTGCTGAAGACTATGAGATTCTGGAGGGATTTTCCAGTCTGAGAATCTTGTTAAGCTGAAGATCTCATCTTCCAACTTCCACATCATCCCTCTTGAAGGTCTGGTTGTTCATCTTCCTAATCTGAAGTCACTCTACTCTGATTCTATCTCCTTTGGTCAAGAGGTAGTTGCTGGAGCTAGGTTTGCCAACATTGTCTCTGGTTGTCCTAAGCTTGAGAAGTTGGTAATGCACGATATTGAGTGGTTCAGATGGGAATCCTGCACTGTGTCTAGCCCAACTCTCCAGGTGTTCAAGTTCTCTTACAATGACGAGGGTGAAGCCGACCGTGACAGATGTCCGCTGAGCGTCTCCTTTGACACTCCAAATCTTCTCTACTTGGATTATTCTGATGATGTTGGTAGAAAGTATCCACTGTTGCAGTTTGGTTTGCTTCATGGTTCCAAAATCCGTCTTCAGACAATAGATGAAGAAGAGGCCGCCAATGAGGACGAAGAAGAGGACGAAGAAGCTGCTGATGCATCTGCTTTCTTCTTGGGACTTACTCAAGTGAGGAAGCTCTACTTGGTTGCAGATACTATTGAGGTTCGTTGAGACATACATCTCTTTCTTTTCTCGTTTGCCTTTGTTTACATAGTGTTAGGCGATTACCTTCTCTTTCTTTTCTCGTTTGCCTTTGTTTGTTTAGATAGTGATAAGCAAGTACCTCGACATACATCTCTTTCTTTTCTCGTTTGCCTTTGTTTAGATAGTGATAAGCGAGTACCTTGATCTGTGTGTGTGCCTTTGTTTAGAATCTAATAATAAGCGAGTACCTTGATCTCTGTGTGTGTTTCACTTGCAGGTGCTTACATTCCAGTGTCAGCAAATACCACTCTTCCAACAGCTCATGACACTTGATGTCGAGTGTCATAGGAGTCTAGGATACCTGCTCAACAACTCTCCACAACTTCAAGCCCTTGTGCTACATGTAAGAGATCCTAAAATCCTCCTTATAATCCATCTCTTTACCAAAAACATATGAGAAACTCCAATCCAATCTTTTTTGTATGTATCAGGGACTCTTCCATGACAATGCTGATACATGTGGACAGTTGTGTCCCTGTGGAGCTGCTGATCTTTCTTGCTTATCAACATCCCCAGTGAAGATGGTTAAGATTTTTGAACATGATAACGAAGCTGATGCTGATGAAGCAAGTTTCTCAACTACATCAAGCATTTCTTGAAGAAAATGCCCCAGCTTGCTGATCTCATTGCTTCTTCTGCATCTAAGAGGCTTACCATCCAACATCAACTTCATCCAACATCAACTTGGAGCCACTCAGGGTATTGCTTCTCCCTTGGCCAGGATCCAAGTACTCTGATCTCCTTTTGCTCATTGAGAAGCCTCTTTTGTCATTGAGAAACTCTGTCTCTTGCTAGCATTTCTCTTTGCTTTAGTATCGATTGCTTTTCTTTCTGATCTATAACTCTGTCTCTTGCTATTGCACTCTTATGTTTCTGTTGTTCTTGATGACTTTCTCTGAATGATTGCTCTTGATGACTTTCTCTGTCCTTAGTATCGACGATTGCTTTTCTTTCTGCTCGATGGTGGCTCAATTGGGAACTTTAGGTTTAGAGGAGTTAAAAAAGATTTTCTAGTTTAACAAGTAGCAGCAATTGTTGATCCGAGTCATTAGATAGTAGTGGGCCTTAATAATTTGACATTATTAAGAGAGATGTAAAAACAACCATCTCTGCTCTCCGGGTTTTTTTTTGACGTCTACTAATTGTGTTAAATGGGATTAAACATTAAAAATTCACTAGTGATCGCATTTTTTATTCATTATTGAAAAAACTCAAAATAAGACCCATATTATTAAACCGGTCTTCCCCTATGCCAACCAAAAGGAATTAAAATCTAAGGTCGAAGAATGTACAATTTTAAAATAAATCTGAGAGAGAGATAGAGAAGAAAAGAGCTCAAGCATCATTCATCTTCATAGCTAGCCAAGTCGTTGCTATCATGAGGACCCGAAATCTTATATCTGTTACAAAACAAAAGGTATACATTTGAGATCAAATACATTCTTAAAACCAAAATTTTGTGTTTATGTTGGAACTTTGAAATGTGATGTGATTGGGAAAATCAAGAAAATATTCTCACAATTCAAGAACAGATTTTCCTTCCTTGTACTTTTGGCTCTTATCATGTGCAAACTCCTGAATTCATAAACACACAACAACAACAAAAGATAAAGTTTAACTCAACTCCATGGTACAAACGCAATCAAACATATGTATTATTTATGTTTGCACACTATTTATAAAGTTGTCTTACGTATTTCCACCCAACATTTGATCCACAACCAACACAAAAAATGTCAACTACGGTATGCATTCCAGTTATCATCATTCTGTCTTCTTTCTCTCCAACCGAGATGTTTACACTAAAACGAAAAAAAAAATACACAATGTTAAAAACATTAATCAAGGATAAATATATCTTGTCTAACGTCTTAAGAGTTAGATAAATTACAAGTGGTCATGAAATCAGAAAGACTTACACGTTGTTGAAGAGATAAGCTCTTCCATGCTTGCATTGAAAAGTCTGCACAAGTTTTTAAAAGTCACTACTATATAGATATATATTTTAAATACGAGCTTGTTGTCATAGCGCTCAAGAGACCATCCCATAGATATGAAATATAATTAACAACTCATGATGCAAATGATCGGATCATAAAGAGGATCACAATATACTAATTTGATTTTACACATGATCATGGAACAAAGGTGCTAATTTATCCAAGAGTCTACAATCAGATTTACGATCAATAAAAAAAAAAGACAACGAGATCATGGAGGATTGAAAAGATCAAACCTTGGAAATGATGTCTTGCTCCGTAGAAAGATGAGTCTTACAGTGTTTGCAGATGTAGATGTTCCCTATCAGATCCACCATAAACACCCTACCCATCTTTGATTCAAAAAGTAACTATATCCTTAATTACGTGAATCGAATAATCCCTTAAATCGAGTCTTCTTTTGGGTTATAGTGGGGAGAAGGAGGAAATTGAGGGGAAAATAGTTGGACTATGGGAGATTTTCTCGGTAGCGTATAAAAACTGTGAACTTGATTCGGTCTTATTCGATCTTTTTTGGAGGAGGTTATGTAAATTACCAAGAAACGTGGATTTAAATATTATTCAAAAACGGAAATTATACTTTGAATCCAACCAAATATCCAATATACCAGGCGACCAAAATTCCTAAATAAATCCTTTTTCACTTAGTTATACAAATAAACATTACAACGTACGTTACGTCAAATGAGAGCAAAACCAAAAAAAAAACGAATTTGGATCGCTCGATGTTTCGTCTGGGCCACAATATTTCCGGCAATCCGCTATAGAACATTACGTTACGTCATATGTAGTAGAGATCAAGCTCGTGAACAAGACTAAGAAAGTCTCGAATACACTAAGAAGAAGAAACAGAGTATTTATATACTCTTTATCTCTAAAATGGCGAACCTAACAGTTTTTTGATCTTCTTCTTTTTTTTGTTTTGGTTATATCAAGAATCACAATGAAGAAATTTAATTCTCTACATGCATATCATCATATGATATGTAAACACAACAAATGGCTCCTCTTTATTTTTACTTTTATTTAGCTAGCATATATAATATATTAATATTCATAGATTTTTGTAGATTCTGAATCTGGTTTTACAATGTTTGTAGTTAAACATGCTAATATGAACCAACCTTGCCACAACCAACGAGACATATACATATATGAACCAAACATTTTTGCGGATAAACTCTACAGGATTCTCATTAACCGCATGTTTTGAGTGGTCTCCCAACCTTTTACTGTTTTGGTCCTCACTAGTTACTCCTCAGGATAGGGTAGGTTAGTCTATTTAAAGTTCTCCTTTTGTCGTTGTCAGCACGAAACATGTGGTTTGATAGAAATTGATTGTGTCGATGTAAATTCGTTTGGTTCAGTTTTATGACCCTTGACCCCATACTTCTAATGGACTATATAGATAGATTACAGAGATTTGGACCAAATCCTCCAACTATAGGCTATCGCCCTATCTTTATCTCATAACTATTTCTTCCGGTAAGAGTTTCTGACTTTCATCTATCATCTATGTGTGAATTATATAGACTAATCCCATTCAGCGAAGTAGCGAACGGAAGTTTTGGTTTACAAAACTCTTACCGGAAGAAATAGTTACGCGGTTTATTTTGGTTTACATAAAAGTTTTGTACTTTGAAATATTTTAATCCCCGATTAAAGTTCAAATTGAAGTTTATAACAAATGACTTCGTCGTCAAACGTATTGTGTCACATTAGAATTCGAAACTATAAGATTTTGAATTCATCACAAAAGTAAAAGAAGCTAGCATTTTAGTCATTTGGAAAATCCACTCGGTTCATATTTTTCTTTTTCTTTTTCTTTCTCTAAAGTATAAAGAAAAATAGAGCGAAACTGAAGAAAGATGCCTTCGGCTTCTTATCTCATCGACGAAAATATAGTTTATACAAACAAACAAAAAGGACAAAAGTGTAACGGTGGATCATTTATAAGAACTAATATGATGTTCTTTGTGTGTGTGTCTATACCTAATTTAAAATCTATAATATAGTAACAACTGCCAATTCATTGGAGTTGTCTTTTGTAGTCTCACATGGAAAAGCAATAGGGTTATATATTTAAGCCCCATTCGTTATCTGTTCCTTCCTCCTTTACAGATTTATCCTTTGGACCTTTCTGTAACCAAAAACAAACACAATAAACAACATTATCATTACAAATATTCTCAAGTTGGTTACCTCCACTATATATGACTAACACAGTTCGAAAATGATAGTAATTAAAGCTGCTTTCGTATTTAATAATCAAGTTATTAAAATATGCAAGTTGGTACGTATCATATTTCATATGAAAAATAATAAAAGTATAAATACAAAAAAAAACGATGAGGTGGATTTTGTTACCTGAAAACATGGAAAGAAGACCAAAACCCAGTAGATGTTGCATTGATACGTATAATAATTTATATACATGTAGCCTGTATGGCAAGTATATTTTATATGGACAAGTGACGACGATGGACTTCGAATATTGCTAGCAGCTATTTGAGTCTCTCTTGTTGAAGGATTTTTTGGTATCTGGGAAACACATTTTTACAAGCTGAAACCTGCAAATTTAATTTAATAAACACAAAAATTAAAACCTTGAATTAAATTTTAAAATCATGAGCCTTGTCTTAGGTGTTAGTGACGTTGTCATGTCTTAATAATACTTTAACTATCTAAAGATTTTAATTCAAATTAAAATAAGAAGATATTAAAGCAGTCGTCCATCATTATTCTTATTCATATCCCACACGGTTCCCACTCGGAAACATCCGTTTCACTCTTTTCATTTGAGGAAAAAATGTGATTTATTCTTATTCTTACTATACAACTAATATACTAATTATTCGTCACTATCTAATTAGGTTTGAATAAAAAGTGTTTTTTATACATAAGAAAGTGCTAATCGAAATACAAAAAAAAAACTTATTTTGTTGCGAGTGAAAAATCAAACCTTCTTAATTGACTAGTCATTTTCCACCCTACTAGTCACATACAAACTACAAGAACCCTTGGTGCCAAAAAAAATGTGTAAATTAATTCAAAACGTTGACTATATAATATATCTAGAGTCACATGCTATTTCTGACCGAGTCTGATTTTGTATTAGTGGTAGATAAACAGCATCTTAGATATTAAACAACTAGTAGGAGTACTAGATTTGAAAACTAATCAATTTTGATACGGCCTAATTTTAGTATTTTAATACTAATAATGCTACTGTAACGGCTCTTTTAATAGTTATAATACTAATAAAGCTGCTGTAACGGCTCAAAGTTGATAGAATAAGAAAATTCAAAGTGAAAAACAAACAAAAAAACACTTACAGATTCGATGTCGATTTTGAAGACTAGGAGTTTTCGTCTCTCTCTACAACTTGTTCGGTACGCTACAACGATGTGACCGATGGCTAAGACCCAAGAACATACGAAAAGGGTCATCTCCTCTGTTCGGAAATATCCACCGATCACAGGCTCCCCGAACACAATCGCTGCCTTGAACGATACGTAGACCAACGAAGATATCGAGCAAATCATCGTTATTGTCAAATATGGTCCTCTCGACAGCTTCGGTCCGTCACAAAGCCCGTATACGCCTGTCATCAAGAAACATATATAAAAAAAAATCGATTATAAATCTTATAAAAGAAAAAAAGTTTATATGAGACCAAAACAGTACTCTTTCGCTTTTTTATATTCTTTGGGAAATTGAAATAAATCCCCGTAAATCTAGCAGAAATTTAAGGCACATGCTAATTTCAAGAGCTTATTTTTTCTTGAAAAAAAATCATAATTTCACCCCAAAAAAACGAACTTAAACAAGAACAGAGCAATTCTCAGTTCTCAGATCAAAAAACAAAAACAAGAACAGAGTAGTTTCCATATTTAGAAAACAGACCAAAGTTAAGTTTCCTCAAATAGCTTTAGTGGGTTTCACTTTCACTTACAAAGTATAATGGCAGATCTAATGATGGAGATGAGGGGTATATCGATGAGAGAGTATCTGAAATCGTAGTTGCTGAGATAAGAATAAATCGTCGCCGGGAAACTAGAAGGAGGAAGGCGGTTGAGGGAGGATGAGGAGAGGATTGCGGAGGGGAGGACAGCGTCGGCGACAGCGAGAAAGATCGGAGCAGAGAAGATGATGAAAGATAAAAACATAGTGAAGAGAACAAAGATCGTTTTGATTCCTCTCCAAAGAGAAGATGAGTATCTTCTAGTTTTGCTAATCTCTTCTTTGCTGATCAAACCCATCTTCATATTTTCTTTTTCTTCTAGGGTTATTATGTACAGAGGATTTATGATGTAAGTGTGTGTGATTTGGTTTATGGAGAGAGAGAGAAGTTTTTTGCAGAGACTTGTTTCGAGGGTTTTAAAAGGGTCGTAGAAAACAAAAAAGTTTGACGATGCTGACGATGTAGCTGATGTGTTACAATTAAAAAANGGCGACAGCGAGAAAGATCGGAGCAGAGAAGATGATGAAAGATAAAAACATAGTGAAGAGAACAAAGATCGTTTTGATTCCTCTCCAAAGAGAAGATGAGTATCTTCTAGTTTTGCTAATCTCTTCTTTGCTGATCAAACCCATCTTCGTATTTTCTTTTTCTTCTAGGGTTATGTACAGAGGATTTATGATGTAAGTGTGTGATTTGGTTTATGGTGAGAGAGAGAAGTTTTTTGCAGAGACTTGTTTCGAGGGTTTTAAAAGGGTCGTAGAAAACAAAAAAAGTTGGAAGATGCTGACGATGTAGCTGATGTGTTTTACAATTTTTAAAAATAAATAATATCTATAAGTGATAATGACTTTTTTTTTTTTTTTTTTTGAATTTATTAAACATNTTGAATTTATTAAACATTTGAGATGATGATATTGTTTTGGACGTCTTTTCAAGGAAAAATTATTCTAGAACATAATATATGATCAGTTTGGTTTGGTGCATGATTGGAAATAATCCACGAGGGTTTCAAAAGTTTTATACATTTTGCATATATGGCCAGCTGCTGTATTTAACTGTTTAACTCTATTAAAGTTAGTGTTGAGGACTAATTAGTGTTAAGACTTAAGAGAGTAAATTAAGTTAGTCATAGTCTGAATCGTTATATTTTCTTGGCGAATAACAGTCTGTTGTGAATCAATTTGTTGTTCTTATAATGATATGCTAAGTATAAAAATGTGTTTTTCTTTTATTAGATCTACTATGGATAAAAAATTGTGGAAAATTTGTTTTATCTGAAAGAGTTTTTTTTTTGTCTGTTGCAATCACTTAAATTTTACGTATTTTAAAAATTTATTGCTTTGTACTCGGACTTTTTTTTTTTTGGCAAAAACTTTGTACTCTGACTAATTAGTTAAAATTTGTAAACATTTATGACAGCCAATTAAAATTTATATTTCGTATATGAGAGCTTAATACCTAATCAACAATCCATGTTCAGCTCTAGTCTCCCTATTATAACGGTATTACCTGAATTGCGTGAAGCACACAATAGTCTCTTGTTTTTATTCATAAAGAGTCTTTCTAAGTTCCATTCAATCTACCTGTATATATATATATATATATAATAATCAAATTGAGATCTATGTTCAAAGAACATTGATGTTTATTTGAACAAAAAGTAAAGGTAGCAATAGTATCAATTGAAGAAAACATTAATCGTAGTAATAAAATAGTGTTATTACCAGACGTTTTTCTATAAAAATGAGATATGCTTGATAACAGTACAAAGGCGGATATAGGGGAACCGACCGATTATAGCCATGTGAGCACTGATCGAGTTCATACGGCAGATTATTTCTTTAATTATATTACTTAACTCTTAAAGATGATTATTCAAGTTTACCAACCAATGAGTTCAAAATATGTTAACTATATATTTGTTTTATATGTGTAACTGATAGCCACATAACTCTTTTCGATTATATATGTGTCGTTGATCGGCTGATGATGTTATGTATCTACTGTAAAAAGTGAGAAAAAAAAACCCTGCTTAAGAAAAAAAAAAAAAAGTCAGAATAGCCTAACCTAATATTTATGTAGAAAAAGACTTTATAAATTGCCAAATGATTTTCAATTCTATTTTTCAATAATATTGAAAACTATATTAACCGATCAATATGAAATATAATCCAGCGGTTATATTTTGTGGTATTATTATTTAATCATCAGAATTCAAATTATATGATAGATGTTGTTGACAAAAAAAAGTTATATGTTGTTGACAGAAAAAAAAAAATGTTGGCGAGGTAATTTCGAATTCAGAAGGGCCGACCTATGTTTTTCGTATTATTATTGCAAAAATAGTATAATAAACAAAATTATTTTTATCCTATATGTACGATTATAGAATTAGAGCATCCCATTTTTAAACGAGTGCAAATAGTGAACCATTACTTTGAGGCTGCGGGGTTGACTAATGACTAGTATTGAAAGAAACTTCTTACCTGTGAACTCACGAGAAAGCATGTATGTTGGCCTTTTCATGGATAAGTCTTTACTAAAATGATTCTTAACATTTACACCAAGAAAACATTTAATTACACCAAAAGAAAGTCTTAATAGATTGTTAGTGTATCAATCAACTGAAATTTTATTGATAAGCATATAACAGTAATAAATTAAGGATCGAGGGATATCAAGTTTTACAAATTGTAAATGAAATAGAAGTAAGTAAATCTCACGAACACATTTTAAAATTACGTACAATTAATCACTTCAAACTAAGAATGTCTATTCTTTTTTTTTTTGAAGAATTATTTGGTGGCTCAGATGCTCTTACACTCGGTCATGCCTAATGCCTTTTTGTTTGTTTCTTGGCGTATTATGAATTTTCAATCATAATATTTCAATTAGAAGAGTCTGAAATCAAGATTGTGGTTTAGCCAACATCTGCTGGAGTTACAAGCATGAGGCGAAGAAGTAGCTTGAGTGTCCATGGAAACCTCTAAAGATGCGATCATATATCGTAAACTTGATAGTTGCCGACATAAAGAAAAAAAGAAAAAAGCAGTTTGATATATAGTTGATTTTTGTTAAGACAAAATTAATTTATTTTTTCTTTTGTGTAAAACCCTTAATAGGAGAATACGTATTTTCACAAACCCATCAGGTGCTTAAAACTCAACAACCGGTAAAATGGAAAAAGATCTTAATCATATTCATCTTTGGTATTCTTTTGTCAACATCATATTCTGATAAGGAAAACGAAACTGCACGAAAATAATAACTAAAAAAACTGTAATCTCATTCCCAGGGGGCAATTAAGAAAAGTCAGAGAGAGAACACGTAAAACAAAAAGGTACGGCCAAGTGTAAGCCACCAGAGGCCATAGGCGGCAGAATGATCCGTCCATGTCAGCTTCGTGTCTCAGTTAGCATCGTTTACATTGTAGGAAGGAACCTTAGTCCATTCCAAAGGCTTATGTCAGCAAATCTTTTTCTGTTTTTGGATAATTCCTTTCCTTTAACATTTTTTTTTTGTCTATAAATTATGTGCATGTATGTTGTGTTAGTATATGATTCGTTCACTTGGATTAGTATTATATAGTAACAATTAGCATGTAGCGTCTATGCCTTGGCCACTTGGCAAGCTAATTAGGACAAACCTTTTTGGCGATTAACAAAACACATATAAAAATGCTACAACAAAGATTTCAATATTTTGGAACCATTTTAGGTGTTGCTTACGGCTTTCCACGTATATATGAATGTATCATTCCATCATATAGTTTCGTGACATGTATTACTACTATTACAAAGATATTATATAACCCTGTTGTTTTGTATGTATTCATACCCACAGGATGATTCATACCATCAAGACAAGTGTAACTTTGGAAAACTTCTTTAATATCTTAACGTTTAATGGATTATATATTTTACGACTCGTACGTGTAGAATCATCATCAATTGTTATTGACCTCACCTGAGCCAAAACCATACGATTCTGGTTTCACTTTCACATATGTCCAGGTATAGCATAAAACCATAAACATGATGGGCAAAAAAATCAGAAACAAGTTTCCTTTATATGAGATAAACTTATAAGTTAATAACTTAAATATATTTCCGTAATTCATGATACCATATAAAAAGTACAAATAATATATAAACTAATTTATTTCAGAGGACGTAGCTTTGTGTTGCTTGTGAAGCAATAAACCTAGATGGTTGATAATCACTTTTATTGACGAATGCAGACTCAGCCAAGTCGATGGCGCGTGCGAGTCCAGCAGCTTTGTTCTGGCATTCACGTTGCTCATCCTCTGGGTCACTATCGGCTACAATGCCTGCACCTGCTTGGAGATAAGCTATCCACTCACGGCGCGGTGTGTCACTGCCTTTGTATGAGTACATTGTATCGTAACGAGCTTGTATAGGGAATACAATTGTCCTAAGCGCCAAAGCGATGTCCATGTCTCCAGTGAATGATACACTACCGAATCCACCACTGTATGGACCTCTTCTGGTCACCTCTAGCTCGTCGATCAACTCCATAGCTTTCACCTGTCACAAGAGAGTCTCTTAACGACCAGAGACACCTAAAGCGAGAATGGTGATATGAAATAATGTATGTATTTGTAATAATTAGTAGTTTATATGCCTTTGGAGCTCCGCTAACAGTTCCAACAGGTAAAGCCGCACGAAGAGTGTCCCAACAAGTCAGATTCTCTTGCAACTCTCCAGTCACCTGTTTACACGATTCAAGTTTATAACCGTTTACATTGAGAAATCAGAATCTGGAATTAGTTTGAGATGGGAAAGAGGTTAGAAGATTGTAATGATTTAACAAAATTTTGTATTACCGTTGAGCTGATATGCATGACATGGGAATAACGCTCTATATTCATGAACCTTTCCACCTTAACTGAACCATTCTTAGATACCTGCTTTCATAAAGGCCAGAAGAGAGAGCCAATGAGGAAATTATAAGCCGGTTGTAACGGTACTATATGTAAAAATTTGATCTGTTCTTTGTATGACAAAAGATTGTCATAGAAACACACAAGAAGTTGAAATTTGGTTGCTTTCCATCTATCATTGCTTAAACCAAGAAGAAACAGACTAACCTTTCCAACATCGTTGCGACCCAAGTCAACAAGCATAATGTGTTCCGCACACTGTTTTTCATCTTTTAACAGTGTCTCCTCCAACATCTGATCCTCTTCAAATGTTTTGCCCCGTCTTGCCGTTCCTGCTAGTGGTCTATTCACGATCTTGTTCTGTTTCACAAAATCAAAAAATTGTTTTTAAACCCTGTTTTAGTCCCTGTTAAATAACAAGAAGATCAGGAGAAGAGAGGAGCTGCTCACTTTCTTCACTCGAGTGAGAATTTCAGGACTTGAAGCTACTAGTATACAGCCTCTAGCCTAGTTAAGTAAAGAATATGGAAATCAGCAAAACAGAGGAGATAAAGCAAACCGTTGAGGAGATGAAACAAGTGATATATTAGAAGCACTGACTTGCAAGTAACACATAGAAGGACTTGGGTTCACAATCCTCAAAGCTCTATAAACTTCAAATGGATGAGCAAAAGTGCGGCGCTCAAATCGTTGACTTAAAACAATCTGAAAGATATCTCCAGCCAGTATGTGTTCTTTGGCCTCAAGTACAGCATTCTTATACTCATCACTTGTCATGCTTGATTTTTCCAAAGGAGTGCCAAATTGATTTGTGTGTAAGTCCACTGATCCATAAGGTAGCTTGGGGCTGAAACACAAAAACAAGTTAGAGATAGGAAAAAACAGATACACAAGGCAGAAAAAGGAAGAGTTAACTCACGGATTAATGCATTTGATCCTTGAAACAAGTTCTTCCAAGTGTTTCACACCATTAGCATAAACATCATCAAATGAACAGTTTCCAGATAACCTCACCCAATGAATAATATGCATTTTCTGTAGAAAAATAAAGCAAAGTTCACATTGAGTTTAAACAGAATTACAAAATAACTGAAAAGTTCAAAAGGTTTTAACACCTTTTCGACATGATCGAAGACAATGACATCATCATAAAGACCAAGATGCATGTCTGGTAAATTCCTGTCATCAACCGGAGCTTTGGAGAATGGTAGCTTTCTCTTTTCGGCATAACGGACAGTGTCATAAGAAAAGTAACCAACCCATCCACCTGTTTATAATAACAAAGATCATGTGATTTTTCACCTAATTAATTGTAATTATTGTGATCTCAAAGTAAACCAAACCAGACTAAGTTAGCAAATGGCTCACCACAAAAAGCATCAGGAAGATCATCGATCAGTTGAGGTTTCCAAGTCTCAGAGATTCTTCTAGGAATCATCATTGGATCTTCAACCTCCTCTGTTGTCAAAGTACCTTTCACATGATCCATGACTGTCACTTTGTTCTCCTTAGCCACAATCTCCATCTTCGGGTGTGCTCCAACCACACTATATCTTCCCTAAAGTATTAAATAATCATACATCAGTTTTCATTTGAAAGAGATTGAGCAAGCAAACAAAAAAAGGAAAAGATCGAGAGCTAGTTCTTACAACAGTGGAAGAGTGATGTCCTGGCTCAACTGATTCGAAAAGGAAGCTTGGAGTCTCTTGATCATCTTCTTTGACAAGACAACGGTAAGCGAGAACAGGAGTGAGATGGTCGGAGAAAATGGTGTGGCGAAGCGGAACTAGGTTCTCCTTCTTGGCGAACTTCATAGCTTCACTTGCTGCAAACAAAACCAAGAAACCAATATTTCAATATGATCTTTCTAATCTTAAAAAAAAAAATCAACGAGCAGGAAATCGAAGATAGGTTAAAGAGTTAGGATGATTAATCACATGGAGAGGGACAGGACAAGATAGAACCGCATTTGATCGGAGTGACGAAGGAGATGGAACTGGAGGAGGAGCATCTTTTTGTAATAAAGGTGACCGGTGAAGGTGGAGAGAGGCGGTGGCTGGACGGCGAGAGACGTCGATGGAAGCCAGCAGGGGATTGCATCATTCCGAGTGCATGCATGGTGACGAAAGTTTTGAGATTCAGTGGTTGTTGAAAGGGAAGAGACTCTTTTGTATTTTTGCCAAGGGACACTTTTCCAAAACCACAACTTTATTCTATCCTCGACTTCCTTATTTCGCTATTGTACTATGTATCGCATAAACTACATATGGTTGATCAAATTGTGTGACATGTCATGTGATCAGTTAAGTATCATCATCTATTTAATTTTTGATAAAATTCTCACCATTCACGGTCAAACCTATTAGAAGAAATGCATCTATTTAGATTCTTGCTAAACATAATTTTTTTTTTCTTTTTTCTGTCAGATTTCTTGCTATTTTAATGTTTGAACAAATATATTTTTTTTCTATTTTCTTGAAAATTTGACTTTTACTAAGAAGTTTCATGGAAACATTGAACAAAGAAAAAAAAAAATTGTCTTATGGAAAATCAATGTTGACCAAACGAGAGAAAAAAAAAACCTGAAATGAAGGCTTAATCGTATGAAGATTGTCATATTCACTATAAGAAATAAATATGCGATATATACAGTATATGTTTTTCTATGGTCGTAAACAAAAAAAAAGAAAAGTAAAAGAATGGTAATGGGCTTTGAGTATTCCAGAAAGCCTTTTAACAAGAATTAGATTAAACGCCAATCCCACATCGGAAGTTTACGAGATATTGGTAGTGAGAGTTTTAGTATAAATACACTTCACTCTGCTTTGAGATAAAATCACGCAGCCATGTGGTGAGCACAAAGCGAACTATTCTTTCGCCTTTTATTAAAGAATACCGTGTGCTCTCCACGCGCTTTAAGTGGCATACGCCTATATTTGGAGGGTTCTCACTTCACCGTGAGTCCCAGCAACCAACTCTAGTCTGAATAGTTTAATTTGCCCGTTATTGGTCTCAGGTCTCTAAGCCCAGTATGATTTGTATAAATTGATACAAAATATGAAATTGTTTTTGTTCTAAAGAAGTACAGGAACGAAACAAGGATATATTTTTTGTGTATATATGCTGCAAAGTTGAACAACGACGTTGAGCAAGTGGAGCATTTAAGGTGGAAACAACTCGTCCTTAGGTTGTTGTCTGTATCTCGTTTTAGATTCTCTCCAGCAGCAGCTATGAACCTCTTGGTTGTCCTTTCAGCTGTCTTCTTCCTCGTTATCTCCGTCGCCTATCTTCCTCTGCTCAGTGACTTATGTAATGAACGCCTTACCATTCCTAAGCTTCCTTTTGTCTCAAATTAGAATTTATTTGGACTTTTTTTGACTGATTCGATTCACGTTTCGCACAGATTGGTCAGCTCTCAAGTCTCTTCTTACACCACCGGTTGGTATCGTTGCGGATTTGTTAGTGAGAAATGGAACAATCTTCACCAGCGATACTTCTTTGCCGTTTGCTGATTCCATGGCGATTCGTAATGGCAGGATCCTTAAAGTCGGAAGCTTTTCAACTCTCAAGGTCCTTCACACTTCTTTCAATGTTCAATATGGTTGTTGCTTTATTAGTAGTGTTCAAGTGGTTTGATGACTTTGTCTGCTGCTTTTATGCCTACTTCATTAGCATGAACGAATCTGAAAGTTTGATGCTTTTTTTCTCGTTCTCATGTAATTTGTAATTTTTTCGATGAAGACAGGGTTGTATAGGAGATGGAACTATTGAGGTGAACTTGGAAGGCAAAGTTGTAGTGCCTGGACTTATTGATTCACATGTTCATTTCATTTCTGGGGGATTGCAGGTGATAAATACAAACTTATATTCTGTGTTCTTTACTCTTTAACGGTTGAACTAATATGTAAATTGTCAAGTTGACCTGAGAGTAGATGATTGCATGCCATTGTTTGATCAGATTTGGTCATGAAACAATATACTATACTCTCTCGTTTACCTTATCTCCTTTACATTTAATGTTTTTTCGTTTGAGCATAGATGGCCCAAGTTGGACTTCGTGGAGTGAGTAAAAAAGATGAGTTTTGTAAACTGGTGAAGGACGCTGTGCAGAGTAATTAAAGATTTCATTTTCTTTATTGGCGTCTGATTTTAGTTGAGTGTACAGTGAACACTGTTTATAGTAGTGGGAGAGTGAGTATTTATTAATGCATTATGCTGCATTTATCTGATGAACAACAAATTTCAGATGCACAAGAAGGCTCATGGATTCTAGGTGGTGGATGGAACAATGATGTTTGGGGAGGAGAAATGCCCTCTGCATCATGGATTGATGAAATCTCCCCTCATAATCCTGTATGAAGTCTCCTGACTTTTTTGTACTTGTCAATAGTCAACAACCATTGCCTTACTTAAGTTATATATATATATATATATATATCTTCATTTAGGTTTGGTTGATTAGGATGGATAGTCATATGGCATTGGCAAATTCCCTTGCGCTTAGGATGGCTGGTGTTACCAGTTTAACGGAAGATCCAGTTGGTGGAACTATAATGAGGATGCCTAGTGGCGGTAATGCTTTCTTTTTTAAGTAATGTGTATACACATCTAATATGTGGCCTGCTTATGCTTCCAATACTTGGATTTGCAGAGGAACTTTATATTTTGTGAGTGTTATCATCAGCTGGTGCTTGCTTTTATGATTTAATCAATGCAGAGCCGACAGGTCTTTTGATCGATGCGGCTATGGAGCTTGTCACTCCCTGGGTTAAAGAAATCTCAGTAGATGAACGTAGGGAAGCACTTTTTAGAGCTAGCAAATATGCTTTGACTAGAGGCGTAACAACTGTTGTTGATCTTGGAAGATACTTTCCTGGCACTACGGATGAGCTCTCCTGGAAAGACTTTCAAGGTGCAATATATCAAATTTCACACTTGTTTGCAGCTAAAATAGAGAGAATTTGATGACTCTTACCTTCTAGCCATAGAATAGAAACTCATTTGAGTTCCATACTCCTTTTTATGGTACAGATGTCTATCTATGGGCTGATTCCTCGAAGAAGATGATGATACGGACTTGCTTGTTTTTCCCGATAACGACATGGTCACGTTTAATGGTATGATTTCTTCAGAAGCAACTCTTGTTCTCTCATAAATAAGAACAACGTTTTTGTACAGAAACTTAAAAGCATACTTCAACTTCATACTTTGCAATTTACATAAATTTCTCATTTTCCTTGTGATCTGCATCTCATATATAGTCACTGTAACTTAGGCCGTTCCTGATTTTCAAATTCTCTTTCGATGTTTGATGTGCTTTCAAACTTGACTATATTCTCTTTCAAATTCTCTTTTCACAGTTACTGCATTTACTTGAAATTCTGTTTTGACTTCATACGTGTAGGATCTTAAGCTTCAGATGGGATCTGCACTGAGTGAATGGTTGTATCTAGGTGGCGTCAAAGCATTTCTTGATGGCTCTCTAGGTTCTAACAGTGCACTTTTTTACGAGGTGATTCGAATACACTAATTCTTCTGCTATATATTCCTAGAAATTACTTTCATACTGTTCATATTCATCAAATATACACTAACTGTATTAATCCCTCAGCAGCACTAAAAAGTCCCACGTCTTATATCTGTTTGCAGGAATATATTGATACACCTGGGAATTATGGGTTATTAGTGATGGATCCTGAGAAACTTTCCAACTTCACAATGGCAGCAGACAAATCAGGGCTTCAGGTGTTTCCCTGTTTACTTCTGTCCATTGTTTGCTCATCATCGTCCTATTTAGTTTTGCTTATTTATCTTATTATGCTGTGATCAAGGTTGCTATCCATGCAATAGGCGACAAAGCTAATGACATGGTCCTTGACATGTACGAATCGGTTGCTGCAACTAATGGAGACCGAGATAGAAGATTTAGGGTGAAGTTTGCTATTTAAAAACCTAATACTCTGAGCTAGCTATTTGCTTCTTCTGTCTGTACTTTAATATCTCTGACTTCCTGGTTACAGATTGAGCATGCCCAACATTTGACACCAGGATCAGCCAACCGGTTTGGTCAACTTCACATTGTAGCTTCAGTTCAAGTAAGTTACTTCCCGGCATTGAGCATTTGGGCTTAAAAACTCACTTTCTTGATCTAACGTATCTAATACTCGTGTACAGCCGGATCATTTGCTTGATGATGCTGATTCTGTTGTTAAGAAGCTCGGTTCTGAGAGAGGCCTAAGAGACTCTTATCTATTCCAATCTCTCCTAAATGGCAATGCACTCTTGGCACTTGGTTCAGACTGGCCTGTACGTTTTCGATATAATCTCCACATACAAATTTTTTACACTCTTAAATTGCAATGCACTCTTAACTTTGTGAATTTTTCCCGCCAGGTTGCAGACATTAACCCGTTGAACAGTATTAGAACCGCGGTGAAACGAATACCTCCCAAGTGGAGTCACGCTTGGATTCCATCTGAACGCATCACTTTTACCGATGCGCTTGCTGCGTATTAAGCTTCTTCTCTAAACAATTTCAAAGTCTTTTTACTTTACTTTACTAAATGCATTTTTCTCAAGCATTCTTGATATTGATAATCGCAGGGTCACGATATCAGCTGCACGAGCAGTGTTTCTGGATCATCACATAGGGTCTTTAACTCCTGGGAAGCTTGCGGATTTTGCTGTTTTGTCAACAAGTTCGTGGGATGAGTTCTCGAAAGACGGCTCTGCTTCAGTGTTTGCAACTTATGTAGGAGGAAAGCAATTGTACCCATGAATGATGAGATCTTTAAAATCTTAATTAGAAACTAAGAATTGTATGATTGTCAACAAAAAAAAAAAAAACTAAGAATTGTATTAATTCCCAGTTTTTTTAGGCGTAGTGGAAATGTATATTGGTATGACATTTGGCTTCATATATTCAAGAAATCTTAAAAACTTTAGAAAAATAAAATGTTGTTGGTGTCGGCCAGAGGATATTTGCAAAAAGGTGTTGTTGGTGTGAGTAGTCAACGAAAGAGAGCCATGAACATTGGACGCTGAAGAAAAGCCAATGAGATGTGTAGCTGTAATATATCTACGTGGCTCTCTGGTTCCAGCCATCAACACGGTTTGGTTCCAACACGTTACACTTAATTAGACTGAGCAGAGCAAGTCCCGGCCCACGTGTTGCTTTATAACGTCCGATATCACCAGATTGGGTCACCCCTCGGGTCCCTAGTTTAAAAGTCAGCATGTTTTCTCCGCGTAAAAATCTGATGATAACTTTTTTTTCACGCCAGAACATACGCGTTACGTTAGATCTCAAAACCCCCTCCCAAGTCCCAAGTAAGCGAAAATTTTAAAGTTGGAAATAGTATTTTATTAAACTTGAAATGAAGATCAGGTATGTGTCTATATGACTAGCTACAGGCTACAGCCTACAAACACATACACATCCATCTCATACTCCTTTAGCTGAACACACACAATGCATATGCATGATGATACAAAATATACCTAATAAAAAATATTTTACTTTATTTTAAAAGAGTTTTATGAATTTTGAACATATGTATTTATCTTCTCTGCTAATTCTCGTGAAAACATGCCTTCAAAATATAAGGTTTCCGTGAGTTTATCTTCTTGTAGATCCCGTGACATATATTTAAAATGTAAGGTTCCCATGGAGTTGCAACCCTAATTAATTAAATTAAGCTCTTCACTTGAGATATATACTATGTAATATACTAATATGTATAATGATTTGTCCTTTGTGACATTTTTTGTCCCACAAAGATTGATATTTTATAAATTTCAAGAAATAATTATTGAAAATATTTAAAATTTTGAATTGTTATTGGTTTAAAATTAAATAATATCTCTTTAGTTAAAGGAAAAAATATATTTAAACTCAATAATCATTGTTTTATTAAAATATGTAAAATATTCTAAACATCAATCTTTATGAGACAGAAAGAGTAAGTTATATTGTCAATAATTTCATTTGCTTTATTTTCTCAATTTTGATTGAGGAATACAAAGTCATAAAATAATTTTAGCCGGTTTGTCCCCTAATGTCTTTTGCACTCAACATTGCTATCTCAAAGCTAAACTACTTTTAGAATAGTTAAAATATTACTCAATAGATGTTTAATTGTATTAGAATAGTTAAAATATTACTCAATAGATGTTTAATTGTATTTGCTTTTGGTCATAAATTATTATTGATTCAGATGTTAGAAGCATTGTCATTTATATCGATTACAATGTATAAAGTTAGTTCAGTAGATGAAAACCTTAATTAAGGGTGAAGCTAGTCCTGGGCATACGGGTATCCGAACCCGATCGGGTTTGGATCTTCGAATTTTCGGATTTTCGGATATATGAAAATAGAATTCGATCGGGTATTTTATATAACCGGGTCGAGTTCGGATAAAATCTGAACGGGTTCGGGTATTTTTGGATACACCCGAAATCCGAACTGAATTTCGGATATCCGATGGATAACGAGTATTTTTATCCGAAATTGATAAAAAATATCCGAAATCCTTATCAAAAACCCGAACCCATACCAAAATACCCGAAGAAGCATATAACTTAAATATCAAAAAACATAAAGATTGAAACTCAGAATTGAAAGTCTTAAAGAGTAAAGAGTTTAAAAGATTCAAAGAGAATGCAAGTCTAAATTCTGATGTTTAAAAGAGAGAAACAAGTAGATAAAGTTAAAATGAGAGAAACAAGTAGATTAGACAAGTAAACCAGTCTTCTAATCCTCTTTTTCTTCTGCCATGTAACATGCTCAAGAGTCTTCTTCTTCACATTCAAACTCTGAAAATAAACAAACAAACATTACAAACTGTAACTTGTAAGTAAGTACTTAACTTGGCATAGAGAGATAAGAAAGTAACCTATTTGAAGCTCATCTTCAAACTCAGCTTCTGCAAGAATTTGAGCATTTGTAAGCACCTTTTATTCAAACTTTATGTCTTGTTTTAACCATTGTTCAGTACACATCAGAACCTCCACCATGTAGTGTGTAAGACAACTTCTGTAGGGATCTATTATCCTTCCACTAGTGCTAAAAGCACTTTCAGAAGCAACAGATGACACTTGCATTGCAAATAAATCTTTAGCCATCTGAGATAAAACAGGGTACCTTGCACTATTGACCTTCCACCAAGAGAGTACATCATACTCAACTCCCATCATCAAATCTGGATTCTCAACTTCTTATCTCATATATGTATCTAGTTCATTATTATCTCTAACTCCAATAGTTTTGAGCAATGTATCATACTTCTGCTCCATCGGGTTGTATCCATCAAAAACATCATCCGAGTCAAATAAGTCTTGATGTCTCTCTCGATTACTCTGCGATGAGCTGTGAGACTGTGTTTGTTCCGCATATGCTGTTGCTTCAGCATATCTATCACTATACATATCACGCATTATAGCATTAACTGAATCCTTCATTGCCTTAGCTTCTACAGTCTCTACCCCATACAACTCCTCAAAACACAAATTTGCAAACTGCATCTTCTTTCTCGGATCCATAACACTAACAATAATCAATATCCTGTTAATGTTCTTCAACCCACCCCAATACTTATCAAATTCTGAAACATTTTCTCAGCATTTAACTTCACCTCGCTATCCCCAGTAGCACAAAGTAACTGAAGCTTCACAGCAATGTTAACTATCTCGCCATAACACTGATGTGCATTCATAGTAGTTGAGGCGGATACTACCAATGTAGCCTTATAGAAAACATTAAGAAACTTAACTAACCTCTCAATTTTACGCCAATCTTGACTCAAAGGAGGTCCAATCCTTTTTACGCCATCAACAGTCTCCAAGAAGTGATCATTGTAAAGCTTATCCTCAAACTCCATTTTATCAAATGCTCCTTTAAACTTAATCGCCCTTGTCAGCATCAAATACGTAGAATTCCACCTTGTGCAAACATCTAGTGGCATACTACCCTTTGAGAACCTACCATTTTCAACTCTTTGCTGAAACGCCTTTCTTCTATTTGGTCCTGACCTGACATATGAGATACCATTACAGACTGCAACCACACTAGCATCGATTTCAGTCAATCCATCCTTCACTATCAAGTTTATAATATGACCAGCGCACCTAAGATGCATGAAATCTCCATCGATAACCAGAGAATCATTTGATACCTCAGAAAAGCTTGATTGAAACTGACTCAGAGCATTGCTATTAACAGTTGCATTGTCAACAGTGACACTGAACACCTTCTCTATCCCCCATTCAGCAAGACATTCTAGAAGTGTGTTTGCAATCGTCGTACCTTTGTGATCTCCCACATTCTTAAATCCAATGATTAGCTTCTTCAATCGCCATTGTTTATCAATGTAGTGTGATGTGATAACCATGTAACTTGAACCTATAAGAAAAAAAATAACAGTAAGTCTAGGTTATTAAGAATAAAAAGCTAAGATCAGAATTTTAGTTTTTAAAAAAGTACATGTTACCGAAGAAACCCAAATATCAGTGGTGAGTGAGACTCTTTGATTATTAGCCAAAAACCATTGCCTAAGAGTAGCCTTCCTCTCCACATACATTTTCACAATGTCTCTTGTTGCTGTCCTTCTTGAATGCGGTTTATAGAGGTTAACCTAAATGAATTACATATAAGAAGACTGATTAAAGCCGTAACAAATAGATAAGATTGATTACATCAAGTGTATAAGAAACATGTATTAAATCATTCACATAATCAAAGAAATCTTAACGCCACTCCTTCTACAAAAGACAATGGCAACTTTCCTATCACCAACATTTGATTAAGTGCTTCTCTGAAAACATGCTCAGGGACTTTTGCATACTGAATATTTCCTTCCTTATTAATCACCTGCTGTCCTCCTGTAGCATCTTGACCTTCTTCCCATGCCTTGTAGGCCTTACATATTTTGAGATGGTTCCACAAGTTCTTCGTCCCTGATTTTGTTGAACATCTTAATTCCTTTCCACAATAGTTACACTTACACCTGTTACGGCTGCCTGCTAATCTTGTGAAATGGGTCCATACACCAGACCTTGGTGCTAGTGTCCTTGGTGTCTTGGTTTGCTCAGCAGTAGTGCCACCACCAGATCCACTTCCCTGAGTTTGTTTCCTTTTTCCTCTTGCTCTCGGTCTCGGTGTCATCATTTCTTCTTCATCGTTTAATTCATCATCGGTATAAACTTCGTTCACTGGGTTTGATGAACCCATTTGCATATCATATTAACAGAGATAGTAAAGTCAGAGACTCAAAGTAATCATATAAGGCCCGTATGCAAATCATATAAACAGAGAACCATATACGAATTTTAACTAAGACAAGTACAAAGCAGTTTCAGACAAATCAAAGCAGTAATCATGTCAATGGAGTTTGTAGATTCACACTAAGTCTAAAAGCAGTATCGGATTCACACTAAAGCAGTATCGGATTCACACTAAAGCAGTATCGGACTCTAAACAAGATGAAACATACAACATCAAAGCAGTATCAGACTCTAAACGATCAAAAAAATCAAAGGAAGATGAGTTGCAGATCAAAGAACAAACCTGTGATTTCCTTCGTGAAGTCGCAGATGAAGGGGGGGATGCTATTCGATTTAGGGTTTCCAGTTTGAACAAATGAGATTAATATCTGATTTTATTTTGTAAAAGCAAAAAAGTAACCTCGATTTTGAAGTTTGGTAGTCGAACAGGCTATAATAAGTTCTAAAATAGACAAACACAAAAAAATGAAAAGGGAATTAGGGATTAGGGGGTTAATGGGTTTTACATTATGTTCGGGTATCTTCGGATCTGGTTCGGGTATTAGGTATTACCCGAACCCGATCGGGTATCCGATCTCATGAAATATCAAATCCGATCGAGTATTTTACCCTATCCGAATCCGAACCGAACTGCTTACTTCGGGTTGGGTTTCGGATTCGGTTATTATGCCCAGAGCTAGGTGAAGCAATACAAAATGCTATCAATTGCCAATTGACATTGTGCATAGTATGTCCACTCATTTGCTGCTTTTAGTAATAGAGAGCTACATATATATAATTTCGATTTTGTGACTATAATTATTATATTAGTTTATTTTAATTTATATATGATATAGTTAATTTGTATTCATGCAAAAATAGCATTTAAGTGAAATTTATTTATTTATTGACAAAAAAGTGAAAATTTCCAAAGCAAATGCGTGTAAGTTCATAGCTTTTCCTAAACAAAATATTGTTTGGAACTTAACCTAACATATACAAATTTCTAAAACAATTCAACCATATGTAATATAAAGTATGATGTTAGGTATTAACAATTTAATAAACATTAGCAAACATATGCTTACAAACGGTTGAAACCAATATTGGAGGAGTATCCGGACATCTCTAGCCATTTTTTGATTTGGGTTTGGAGTCTTCACATTTGATACATTTTAGGGTTCTCTCTCGGATACTTTTTTATTCTCTCTTTTTACAACTTTTTGAAATTTGAAATTCAAATCAAAATCTCAAAATGAAGTCACTAAAAATGTCAATCTCGGGGAGGATGCTCCCAATAGACACAACTCCGCTAGAGTCAGAAACGGTGATGACGGAAGTAACGTATCCAAGTGGAGGGATACAGTGACAGATGACATCGCCGACAAAACAAAGACGTCGAGCACCAAAACAACCTGGACGATAATGGGAGGTGTTCATAAATCGATTAGGATCATCGCATCGTTCCAGGTACCAGATCTACTAAATAATACCAGATCTACTAAAAATACCAGATCTATTAAAAATTATATTCATCTTCAATATTGCTAGGCCAAAGGTCTTTTCTGGGAAGGATATCGCGAGGAGATGTCTACGGTTTTTGAATCCGACAAAAAAACGAGGGTGGAGATAATTGAGTCGGAAAAAAAAGTGAAATTTATTTATTTATTGACCAACAAAAAGTGAAAAATTCCAAAGCAAACAAGTGTAAGTTCATAGTTTTTCCTAAACAAAATATTGTTTGGAACTTAACCTAACATATAAAATTTTCTAAAACAATTCAACCATATGTAATATAAAGTATGATGTTAGGTATTAACAATTTAATAAACATTAGCCAACATATGCTTAGAAAGGGTTGAAACCAATATTGGAGGAGTATCCAGACATCTCTAGCCAGTTTTTGATATATTGCGCAATGGATTTGGAGTCTTCAACGTCCTTCGTCAAAAGGCATCTGACAAAAGATGACAATTTTTCATTTTTTATAATCAATTTGAGTAGCATGCTGGAAAAAAAAAAAGATAGATAGTTTGGATTGTGATAAAAGAGAAGAAACAAGGTGGGGAAAGCAGAAAAATATAAGCAAAATTATACCAATATCTCTGCATATAAAGAGATTCCATTACATTATCAATCACTACAAAAAAAAAATAAAAAAAATATATATATATATATATCATTTTGTATCATTTATTTTGAATATTTCTGTAAATTAAGTGGACAACTACTAAACGTGGGAATCCATTCCCAAGCCGCTCATACTTGTGCATTCTCCACCCAGTTCTTCTGTTCTGCTGAGTTTTATAGTCGAAAGAGAAGACACTTGCACCAACCTTCACCCACTTCCCTTGTCCACGATGTGACGACTTAGCTGATAGAAGTTGGAGTCGTGCGGTTATTACTTACAATTCTTTTACATCACTTAATTAAATGATTTTTAAAATATTGATGCAAGTAATTCACATCTATTAATTAAAAACCAATGTCTATATAAAAAATGTACATTAATTATTATAACTGATATAAAAATGTATCGTTTAGAAAAATAAGTATTAGTGTCGATTAAAATATTTGATTTAAATTATTTATATCAACTACAAATAAGTAATAACTGTTGTTATAATTTATATTTATTTTATACAATAATAAATTTTAGATTAATAAATAATTATTGTTTCACATATATTCTTGAATTATTATGGGTTACTATTTCATTTGTTATTAATTTTAATATATAGCTACATATTTCATATACTTATCATATTTTAATTCTCGCTCGTGAAACAAATTGTCTTCAAAATGTAAGGTTCCCGTAAATTAACTTGTAGATCCCGTCAAACTAGGACATATGTTTAAAAATGTAAGGTTCCGGAGCATGATGTTGGGGTTACAACCCAAATTTATTTAACTCTTCTCTTGAGATATATACTAATGCTTTGTAAAAATTTTAGGTAACCAACCAATCTGGCAAAATCATTGCACAAAACATGATAATGTGTAGAGTATATACGTCATGAGACGAATGTGTGACATCCTAATGTGGATTCTTATCCGATCCACACACAATAAAACTTATGTACATCAGTACATGTGTGGATGTGCACGTGTATAGAATGGGATTGTTGACCTGTCGACTGTACATTTTATCTTTATCAATTAGTATATTGTCTATACGACAGGTGGCCTATACGAAAGGAAAATTAGTATATTGTTCCAATATGATGATTTCTCCAATTCCGTTATTGGATCATAGTTCAATTGAATGTGTTCCCATTCGTTTCAATAACCACAACTTTTGCCGATGACTTATGTTCAGTGTTCACAGATCACAACAGCTAAGCAATAATTTTCCTTTTTTTCTCTCTTTATTGGTTCAATTCGAAGTCAAGGATTATGGAACATTGTATGTCCCAGTCATATTTTATTTTATACCGTCAATAATTGTTTTAGTGTAATATTTTTCATGCCTTAATTCCAATATGATTAGTGAGACAAAAAAAACTCAATAACCTACGTTTTGCCTTTACATATCCTTAAGACTCCAACCAATTTACGGACAACCTTTCATTTGAAACCACGTTCTAAGGTGTCCACTATTATATATCCTACCATAAATTAAACCACTCCAAAGTCGAAGCTACGAGATACAGTAAAAGTATATGACACCGACCATACTCTAATTTAATTTCTGAAAGTTAAGTATATATTTAGCCTACACCATTTGTTGAGTATGATAGATTTGGAAGAAGAAAACAGTATATTATAAAACCCTTAAATATTGTATTTTGAATTAGATGGGAATGGGATAGACCACTTTCTAGATGTACTAAAAGTAATTATTTAATTAAGATTGGATATTTATTGCTGTAAATTTAAAGAATGTGTTAAAAAATTAAAAGGTATGTAGTTAGATAGAATTTTGAATATTTCTGTATGTGGTATAGCTGCATAACTTTCAAAGATCTGTTGCTTTTAAGTAGATACGATAAGAACAAATAACTTTCAAAGATTGAAGAAGATGGGGATGTTTTCAAATTAATAAACCAAATCAATAGTACTATTTTTCCTTGTTAGTAATGAATAAAGACGACACCGACAATTTTTGTTTAAGATGATTTTATAATTGAAACGTAACATACGGGAATGTTGAAGTTTACACAAAAGAGGAAGACCAAAGTCAAAGGCTAGCGCTAGAAGACCCTTTCCACTCTCTTCCCCCAAAAGTCCTAAACGCTATCGATACGGATTCCGACCAAACCTCATTACTTAATGAGTGCGACAACTAATTGGATTCACTATCCATTCCTATCCGTATTTATAACAAATATCTAATCAATAAATTTATTAAATCTGTATATGAAATATTACTACAATGCAATATGAGCAGTCTTAACTCTTTAAGTAGCTAGATTCTGAACAGAATATCTGATCTTCCTAAAATATAAAGTATATTATATGCAATGGTTATAATAAACTTATTTATTAAAATAAATAATAAATACAATTAAAATTGAGAAAACAAAGAATATTCTTCTTATTTAAGTTGTTCTTTCCACATAATTTGTTTATATTTTCATTAATTTGTATGGAACGGCAATTATCCGGTAATTTATGAACAAACTTTATGTTTACAGTATTGTTTATGTATAGAGAAAAAGAATGCAATAGAATATTTACAGTTTAAATAAAGGAGAAAAGAAAATTTCTAAATCAAGAAAGATTTTGAATAATTCCATACGAATAAGGAAAACGTATCGTATCGTATGTACTAATAAACTAATTGTATTCGTCAATATACGTAAATAAAAGAGAAAAATAGATTTCCACTATTCCAAAATAATAGAAAGAAATTATAAAACCGACACAAAAAAAAAAAAAAAAAAAAAAAANCAGGAAACAGCCGTTGTTGTACGTTGACTTTCAAACGGAGTATGTGTGTTTCCACATAATGACGTCTTTCTTCTTTTTTTTCCTATCCGTTTCCTTCTTCACATCTCTCCATCTATATATATATATACAAAACATTTTTATCCTCCTCATTCTTATATTCATCAAACTAATAGAAATGGCTGATTTGGATTTACAGAGGAGGAAGATGCCATCTCCCAACAAGCTCCACGTCACCATTCCGGAGCCGTGTAAGCTCTCCTCAGTGTCATCTCCAATCTCGTCCGCCTCCTCCGCCGCTTGCTCTGCTTACGAGCTTTACCTCCGTTTGCCTGAACTTAGAATCCTCTGGTCCTCTATCGATTACCCTCGCTGGATCTCTGAGCCAGTTCTCAAACCATCTCTTCAAGCTCTCGAGATCACTTTCCGTTTAATCCTCACCGTTGCTTCTGACACACGTCCTTACGTAAACCGCCGCGAGTGGATCCGACGGTTGGATTCGCTCTCCACGAGCCAGATCAAACTCGTGGCGGCTATCTGCGAGGATGATAACTACTACGACGACGGGAACGAGAACGTATCGGCTGCTCCGGTCAGCAACGGCTGGAGCTCGTTGAGCTTGCTCTCGGAGATCGCCACGTGTCGTACATCGGAGAGCATTGGACAGAAGATTTTGTCTACGATCGAGAATGAGATGCGTTGGTGTAAGTATACGCTCGGTTTAGGAGAGCCAAACCTCGCCGGAAAACCGTATCTTCAATACGACGCCGTTTGTCGCCCGGAGGAGTTACACAGCCTCAAGAACAATCCTTACTCCGATCACATCGAGAACCAAGAGAATCAAATGCTCTACACTATCCATCAGATTCTTGAATCTTGGATTTACGTTTCTGTGAATCTTTTAAACCGAATCGAGTCGACTATCGAAGATGGAAAGTTCGAGAAAGCTTCTTTCGACGTGTACTTGCTAGAGAGAATCTGGAAGCTTTTGGCAGAGATCGAAGATTTACACATTCTGATGGATCCTGAAGATTTCTTGAAGGTGAAGAAACAGTTACAGATCAAATCCACGTCTCAAGACGACGCGTTTTGTTTCTGGTCAAAAGGGTTAGTGGAGATGGCTAAGATGTCCAAAGAGCTGAGACAGAAAGTGCCAGCTGTGCTTGAAGTTGAGGTGGATCCCACCGGAGGTCCGAGGTTGCAGGAGGCAGCAATGAAGCTTTACTCGAGGAAGACAGAGTACGAGAAGATACATTTGCTTCAGGGAATGCAGGCGGTGGAGTCTGCGGCCAAGAGATTCTTTTTCGGGTACCAGAAGTTGGTGGCGACTATGATGGGGAGTGCGGAGGCTAATGCGAATAGAACAGCGGCGAATCACGAGTCGTGTGATTCGCTGACTCAGGTGTTTATGGAGCCACCGTATTACCCGAGTCTAGATGCTGCAAAGACTTTTCTGGGAGAGTTCTGGAACCAATTGGGTTGCAATGGGAGACACTGACACAACGGTTAACGAATACTATCTACAGATGTAACACTACCGAAATTTTTGTATGCATGTAACGATCAGTGTATGAATACATAACTCATTTTTTTAGCACAACAACAATAGTTTTACAACATCAGATGTTACAAGTTACAATGTTACAAAAGGTACAATGAGGGTACACCATACACTAGGCTACTACTATCTCTCTCTGTAAGATGCTGTGAGAAACCCCATGAGCCACCAATTCTAAACTCTTGTTCTCTATCTTCTATCTTCCCGTAAAAGTAAGATCAGTTCTCTGTTTTGAACTCTTACTTGGCGTCAAACCCATCGATAGCTAGAACGTGAAAGTGTAGTAGTACTAGTAACCAGTGGAAGAGAAAGCAGAAATGTACCACCATGCGAAAGAAGCAAATCACCAGAACCATAAATTGCGGCTATCCACGGCTTTCATGGAAGAGTATACAAGCGGCATTTTCCCGAATTCTGCTACAAACCGATTTACGCAGTGCGTTCTTTTCTCTGTGTGCCCTCCTATGCTACTAATTCCAGTTGAACCGATTTCATATATTTTACCTACAAAAACAGGCCAAAAAGAGGAGGATATGCTCTTCATCATCAAAGTTTATCAGAATCATATGGCAATACATGGTTCTCAAAGTGGCCTGCGATTTAAAATTACCTTTCACCCATATAGCAGGAGCGTTTGTAGCATTTGCGACCAGGAAGGACATTGCAATATCTTCACAGTTCCTGTTATTAGATAAAGCTCACACTTAGGTGGAGTACATTTTAATCACATTCAGGAATTCAAAAAAAAAAACACAAAGAGGTAATGAAAGTGATAAGGAACCTGTTCTTGGTTGTGAATTCCCTGATTGATGCCGGCATGCTATTTGTATAAAGGCTGAGGTACTTTTTGTGGAAGAAGGCTGCCTTTGAGAGTACCATACTATATGTACCACTCCACCAAACAGACCACCACCCGCTGTAAGTGTAGTAATTGGCTTTATCATTCTGCAGAAAATTGAAGTCAACTTTCACGTAGTACGCTGAGTTTCTTTAAATGATGAAAGAAGATGATATAACCAATTCCAACACCATGTACAGAGTTCTTTCAATAGTAATACTAGCTGTTAGATCATAGGGATGGAGGAAGATAGATGATTAACTACTTAATTTAATTAATGGAGGGATCTATGATTTTCAGATCAGTTAAAAGGTCCCTAATAGCAAACAACCTGAAGAGAAACATTTTTACTATTTTGGTACTGTTATTTGATAAAGAAGCTTCTTTAGGATACTCAACAATAAAAAGTGAACATACCGATTTTTCAGGCCAGTGCACACGGGGCACAAACCCCACCATTGTATCTGGAGCACTCTCCCAAACGTTGAATGCAAAATCTACCGTATGACAAGGGAATATGATATCATCATCTATTGAGAAGACAGCGTCAGTTTTCAAGTCTTTAATCTCTTTAAATCTGTTGTTCAAACTGTCTTCTTTGTTGATATCAAATCTCAGTTCAACCTCATGCCCATCTCTTGATTGTTTCTTCAGAACATTCTGAAGATACTCCTTAAGAGAATCTGAAGGAGGGTTAGGTTCACTCCATACAATGTGGATAGAGTCAAGCCTAGAACATGATGCATAGTGTGAAACAGACTTCTTTAAGAGATCATATCTCTTCCATGTGTTCATCAGAAGTGTATAACCTTTCCTGCAGATTTAATATGAAACCCATTAAATTAGACAAAAAAGAACAAAATTTTTCTCAACAGGCCAACCACCTAAACAGAAAATTCCACTCCATTAGTCCTAAGTTAGGACTGGGCATTCGGGTAACCCATTCGGGTTCGGGTAAACGGGTTTAGAAAAATAGAACCCATTGGGTATTTTTAGATATATGGGTTCGGTTCGGTTTGGGTACTATCGGGTTCGGGTCGGTTTGGGTTACAAATTTTAGAACCAGATTAGTACCCGAACTACCGGGTACCCGAAAAAATATAATTAAATTTAAATAAATTTAGTTAAATTTTGACTTACGTAACAAAATATTTTAGATATTTTGATTATTTTTGATATTTAGGTATAAAACTAAATGAAATATTCAAAATTATAATCATAATTTTGGGGTAATTGTATTATATTAATGATAAATATTATAAATATGTTTATATGTTTGGGTTTAATGGGTACCCAAACGGATACCCGGTATTACCCGACCCTAACCTGAACCCACGGGTATTAGAAAATAGAACCCAATAGGGTTTTATAGGCAAACTCATACCCAACCCGAACCCGGTTTTTCGGGTCGGGTTCCGAGTTGGGTATTCGGGTACGGTTTTTATGCCGAGGCCTAGTCCTAACCCAGTAACCCCTACACATACCCTACATATGCATCTTTCTTTTATGCAAATAATAGTATGTACCATGTGATTAGCTTAACATAGCAAGATACAATTTTCAGGTTCAGGGCTAAATATTCACAAAAATGATTACACCACTCACCACCAGCTTACCATAGAAAGTTTATAAATTTCATTCACTACAAAACAGAGAATCTCTATAGCTTCTGCATTCATACACCTAATATATTCATTAAGCTTAAGAACACCTAGTTTGGTTATAGACAGAGCTGAGAAACAAAAACACAAAATCTTTATATAGTGAATGGAGACAAAAAAAAAAAAAAAAAAAAAAAAAANAAACTCAGAAGATTCTTTCCTTGTTCTAAAACAAACCCAAGATAGTGTATACGAATCTGGCAAAAACAAAAGTTCAAAGCGAGTCCTTAGCTTTTAATTAATAGCAATTCATCAAAAATATAACTTTCCATAAATTTCCTTTCCTAATAAAGAATCTAGTCTTCACCTATGGTTTACCATTTAGAGATCCAAATCAAAGAAGACCCATTTAGAAAAAACAAAAACTTGAATAACGTTTTGTGTAACAGTACACACACCTTGATCCAGAGACCCGATCCGCGACGGCGATTGAACTGTTAACCCAAGGACGAGAAGATCGGCAAACGATTGTGACGAAAGCGAAAGCGATGCAGCAGAATAGAAGAAACTTAGTACTTCTCGCCGTCACGAACTTTCGTAATTTCTGATCTCCACGGCGATACGCTAATGAACAAGTTCCCATCTCTTTACTCACATCTCCTCCTCCCATATCACAGTAAAATTTAAGGTTTCCCAAATTGAAATACGCGGATGATTGAATAAGGAGAGAAGAAGAAAGACGACTCAGAAGTCAAACCCGTGTCAAGACTCAAGAGCGAGTAGACTCAGTCTGTAATCGTCTTTCTCTGAAAAAATTCACTTCGGCGAATTATCGCAGATCAGAGACGATGAATAAATTTTCTGGTGTAACGCGGTGCACAGTGAGAAGAAACCAGACCACCACGTGTAATAATCTAAACGGTTCATGTTAGGTTCGTTACCACGATCGCGACGTTTTCCCGATTTCATGATGACGTGGGAAACTTTCATAGACTCAAAAGCGGGTCCCACTTAAGTTTTTCTCAGATAATTTTTTTTTTTTTTTTTTACATTTATGTTTGGTTTCTAAAGAAATAACTTTTTTTATTTGGTCATCTTAATGTTTTCTTATTGAAACTTGGTTTTGGTTGGAATCGAAGAACAACAACACAGAACCCAAACATAGCTTGGAGGGAGGAAAACGGAAAATAGCTTATTTTATAGAACGGGTTAAAAGAATAAAAACGCTAAAAGAGACTCAATGGCGACAAAATGTCAACTTACAATTATAGTAGTAATTCTGTAACTAATCCAACTCAATCATGAAGAGTGGAACTGTGGAAGACTGTAGAATCCAAATTCATTCTATTTTAAGCAGAAATAACATTTTGAAAGTACATAAACGAAATAATTAGTTGTATTCATCACCAATGTAAGGAAAATAAAATGATGATTAAAAGTTTGATTGGATCATTAAGTCAATAATATTCTGTTTAGTCAAATCAACTTTTTGTTTTCCTTTGGTATGTTACAAGAGAGACTAATGTCGTGGTCTTCTTCTTCTATGGTTCTTCATCTTCGTCTTGAGGAGTAGAAGAAGCAAGAGACTGTGCGAAATCAGAATCCATTACAACACCATTCATAATATGCGCTATGATCTTCCCTCTCTTTACAAACCCCATCTTCTCTGTCTCGATGCCATTAACGACCAATCCACCACTATTTCTCTTTCTCCAAATCTTAAGTGTGAAACCACTCAACGACTCATACGACGCCGTTTCTCCGTTCCTTATGTCTGCTTCTTCCACTTTGTAAGGAACCACCGCGAAACCCATGATCCTCGACACGACGGCGTATGTGTTATCTCCGTCTTCGTCGTCGTCGTCTGCAAGGGATTTGATCTGACGGCTGTTGTTAGATTTGAGCCCTAGATCCCGGCGGAATGCTCTGTCGGACGGTACGAATGCTGTGAAAACCAGATCTTCGGGTAGCATTTCGATCATCATCTTCCCGAAGTATCCGACTTCATCGGTGAGCTCGTACCGGAGTTCGCGGAGGTGGTTACCGGCGGCGAGAGGTGTTTCCGGTAATTTAAGAAAAGAGAAGATGAGTATAGTTAGGGAAGAAAGAGTTATGAGTAGAAGTAAGAAAAACACTGGATTTTTCAAGAAATAAGGTTTCTTCATTGTTTTTTATATTCTACTCTTTTTTGTTGTTGCGTTGATTTCATCGATAGAGCTCTCTGGGAGAAAAAAGGAGTTCGTAACTTAAAAAAGTTGCAACGTCTCGGAATTTGGATTTTGGTGGGCTTTTTCTTTATTTGGCCCAATTCATATTTGAGAACTGACCTCAACATTTTTTTTTTTTTTTTTTTATAATTTAACATTTTCTCAAATCTTATGGCATTCGATTGATAATTTATTTCGTTATGTAAAATTGACAATTTTCTACTTTAACATTATTCATTTATGTTTTAAAGTTTACCTCAAAAATATTTGTTAAGTTCGAAATAGAAAAGATATGAATTGCCAAAATCAAAAAGAGAAAAGGAAATTAACTAACACATCAAACCGGAAAATTCGGAAAAAAGTAGTACTATTCCAAATCAGCAAAAGGAAAAATTCGAACATGTAACATAACGCAAAATTGGAAATTCTCAAATCGCTTCTTCTATAAATACCGTGACCTCGTTGATCATAATGTCCATCAAGCAAACTCACAATTTCCTTCGTCTCTTTGGAAACTCTCTTTTAATCTTTTTTCTCAGCGATCTTTCTAAAGTTTTCAACTTCCTTCCACAATGGAGATGTTACTTGGTGGACCAGCAACCAAAGGATCTCTTCGATCAAAGACGAAGATTGTTTGTACTCTTGGACCTGCATCAAGATCGGTGGAGATGATTGAGAAGCTTCTCAAGGCCGGTATGACCGTAGCCCGGTTCAATTTCTCCCATGGTTCTCATTCGTACCATCAAGAGACTCTCGATAATCTCCAAACCGCCATGGCCAACACTGGTATTCTCTGCGCTGTTATGCTCGACACAAAGGTATCAAAACATCGTCTTAACTATTTTTAATTTTTCTTTATACGTATATCAGCTTTGAGGATTTGGGTTTAATTCTGGTTTTTAATTTGGTGTTTTGCAGGGTCCTGAGATTCGAACCGGGTTTCTCAAAGAAGGCAAACCGGTACAGCTAAAGCAAGGTCAAGAGATCACAATCTCAACTGATTACAACATTGAAGGAGACTCAAGCCTTATCTCCATGAGCTACAAGAAACTTGCAGAGGATCTCAAACCAGGTGATGTGGTTCTTTGTTCAGACGGCACAATCTCTATGTCTGTCTTGTCCTGTGACAAGTCTCTCGGTCTTGTTCGTTGCCGATGCGAGAACTCTGCGATTCTTGGAGAAAGAAAAAACGTTAACCTCCCTGGAATTGTGGTTGATCTCCCGACACTGACTTCGAAAGACAAAGAGGACATTATGCAATGGGGAGTTCCGAACAAAATCGACATCATCGCTCTTTCTTTTGTTCGTAAAGGATCTGACCTAATCGAAGTCAGGGAGTTACTTGGCGAGCACTCAAAGAACATCATGCTCATGTCAAAGGTGGAGAATCAAGAAGGAGTTATGAATTTGGAGAGTATTCTAGCGAATACTGATGCATTCATGGTGGCTAGAGGAGATCTTGGGATGGAGATTCCGATCGAAAAGATGTTTCTTGCTCAGAAAACAATGATCAAGATGGCTAATGCTCTTGGGAAACCAATAGTCACAGCCACACAGATGCTTGAGTCCATGACAGTATCTCCTCGTCCGACTAGAGCTGAAGCCACCGACGTTGCGAACGCTGTTATTGACGGGACAGATTGTGTCATGCTTAGCGGAGAAACCGCTGCTGGAGCTCACCCTAAGGCAGCCGTGTTAACAATGTCAAGGATCTGTAAAGAAGCAGAGGAGTTCATCGATTACGACGCTCTTTACAAGAAAACCCTAGGAATCGTCTCGTTACCTTTATCACCAATCGAGAGCTTAGCTGCTTCCGCTGTTTCGACGGCACAGGGTGTATTTGCTTCGGCGATCATCGTTCTCACCAAGGGAGGTTACACGGCGGAACTTGTGGCTAAATACAGGCCGAGCGTTCCGATATTGTCGGTTGTTGTTCCGGAGATTGCTCAGGGAGATGACTTCGAGTCGTCGACCTCGGACTCGGTGGCTCATGTGGCGAGGCGTGGTTTGATTTACCGTGGGATTATTCCGGTGGTGGCGATGGGATCATCGACGGAGGAAACCATAAGATTCGCTATTGGATACGCGAAGACGAAGGGGATTTGCAAGACTGGAGATTCTATTGTGGCTTTGCACAAGATCGATGGTTCCTCTGTTGTGAAGATAATGAGCGTGGAGTAAACACATTTTTTACGCGGGTCTATTTTGCAATTTCAAATTCTATTGGTGTCAAAAATAAAGTCATGAAACTTTTAATTTCGGTTTAAACATTGTTTNTGTTTCGACGGCACAGAGTGTATTTGCTTCGGCGATCATCGTTCTCACCAAGGGAGGTTACACGGCGGAACTTGTGGCTAAATACAGGCCGAGCGTTCCGATATTGTCGGTTGTTGTTCCGGAGATTGCTCAGGGAGATGACTTCGAGTCGTCGACCTCGGACTCGGTGGCTCATGTGGCGAGGCGTGGTTTGATTTACCGTGGGATTATTCCGGTGGTGGCGATGGGATCATCGACGGAGGAAACCATAAGATTCGCTATTGGATACGCGAAGACGAAGGGGATTTGCAAGACTGGAGATTCTATTGTGGCTTTGCACAAGATCGATGGTTCCTCTGTTGTGAAGATAATGAGCGTGGAGTAAACACATTTTTTACGCGGGTCTATTTTGCAATTTCAAATTCTATTGGTGTCAAAAATAAAGTCATGAAACTTTTAATTTCGGTTTAAACATTGTTTTTGTCTTTTGATCGCATGATAATAAAGTTTGGTTATTAACTAATAGTTTATTTCATTATGATCTATGGAAGTTTTGGTTTAATAAATAAATAGAGATAGTTTGTCCAAAAATTAAAAAAATTGGTAATAGTTTTGTAGCTTCTCTTATAAATAACCCAAGGGAGAAAAGTAGATTATCCGGTTTTATGGAAAAAATAAACATACATTTCAGTTTCCTCTTTTGAAATGGGTTCTAAGCGGTAACTCCAATGGGAGCAGTCTTGAGTCTTGATGAACCGTAAAGGGTTTCTTCAAAGCGGATGATCTCGTTCTTTGAGCCATAAGCAACTTGAGTTCTGTCATCAAGGTTGACGATGGTCTTGTCTAGCACGGACTTGTATCCATCACTGCTGAATCCGCCAGCATTCTCTATGAGAAGACCAAGAGGAGCCACTTCGAACAACAGCCTCAACTTTGCCTTAGCTGTAGGAGAAGTCACGTTGGTGAAGATTCCTTTCTCCTTCACAATAATCTGCAAAAAAAGAGTAAACTGTTAAACTCAAGGTTTCATTCACAAGTAGAAGAAATCAGGTTAAAGTGTCAAAAGAGGAACGAACCTGGTTAACGTCAGGAACCATTCCTCCGGTGTATCTCAGTGTGTACTTCTCTTTCACGTAGTAATCAATCAGCTGAATTCACAAAGAAGAAAAGCATTAAGAAAGTTTACATTGGGGATCAGATGCAAGAAAGATTAAAGTTTGATGGATCAAAAGCAAAGAACCGTGTTGTATTCGGAGTTGTCGGATGTGGCTCTTAAGTTTCCTGGTGAGAACATTTTGCCTTCTGCGATCTCTGTTGTCTCCTTTACATGCTGCCATTTCCCTGATAAAAACATTTTGAGCTTAGTTGAAAGCTACCAAAAGAAGGAATCCTGATAAACCAGGATTAGACAAAAAACTCTAGAAAACCTTCATCAAGAAGCAAGAACTCATGAGTTCCTGGGAATCCCTTAATGGCCAAAACATAAGTGGTTCTTGGACCGTAGATTCCCATGGCTGCAGCCACTTGGTCTCCTCCCGTGACTCCGGTTAACTTGTCCCCAGGCCAAACTCCGAATATGGTTCCAACTGTGAAATTTGTATCCACAATGCTTGATCCATCCAATGGATCAAATGCAACACTAAACCCACCTGTCCAACAAATATTCATATTCTTCAGATAAACATGTCCGCACAATTCAGGAAGCGATATAGTCAGTTAAATTGATGTAAACTAACCTTCCACTGGACCTCCCATGTCTTGAAGCTCAGGTACTTCTTCAGAGCAAGCATACTTGCACACATGCGAGTATTGCAAAGCCTAGATAAAACAAATACACAGAGCAAAACCTTATGATCCATTTTCTGATACAAAAACTTCTGAAATAATTTAATTTGAAAATGTAACAAAACCTCAAAGAGAAGCTTATCAGCGAGCATATCAACAGCGAGTTGTTCATCACCAAAGGAATTAACACAAGCTGTTCCACCACAAGATGCTGTTCTAACTTTAAAAGCTATTGTTCTCAATGCTTCTCCCATACACATAAGCAAAGTTCTCAGTCCTTTGTCAGGAGTTGCTTGTGCCAAAAACTCTTCCTATTAAATTAAAAAGTAAGAAACTTTAACTCAAAGATTGAATCTTTTAAAACACACAATTTGAATAAAGATTGAGCCTTTGAATAGACTTTACCAAGCTTTGGCCAATTTCACATTTGGTAACACTTGAAGCACCATTGCTCTTAGCCTTTGTGGATTTCAACTGCGATTTTGGTGCTAATCGTAGTGAATCTCCGAAGATTGAGCTCGATTTCAAACGCTGCTTATTTCAAAATATCACAATCAGTAACACTAGTACTAAAACAAATCCTACTCTGTACTCACACGTGACAAGTGCGTGCGTGGTTGAGTAAAGTCAAAAGTTATATACAAAGGAAAACGAACCTTGAAGCTGGAGGATGAGGAGAAGGAAGAATTAGAGACCAATGTAGAGGATCGTTGAGAAGAGACGCTTGGGGGAAGGATCCCACGTGAGTAGCATGCGATACTGGTCTCCATTGTTAAAAAGCTCGAGGTTTGATCAAAGAAGAAGAAGGAGAGGTCTGAGTAGAGAGAATGGTGAAGACAAAAAAATCTAAAAAAAACCACAAGTGGACTTGGGAAGAGATAAAGGATGTTAAAGGTCAGAGTGACACGTGGCAGTGGCTGAAGAAGATATGATTTAAGGCTCTGGTGATGTGCAATTGGGCGAGAGAGACGATTGAGGCAAAGAGGCTTTGATTTGCGTTCATACATTTTTTTTGTGTGGTTATGGTTATCTCTTTTATCATATTATGAAGATTATATCATCTCCAAATTTTCATATCATTCTCACCACTGATGTTGAAAACCAAAAAGGTGATATATAGTATAATTGCACACATTACAATAACAAAATTAATTAGAAACTAACTTATAAAACCTTCTTTTTGGTTCTCATGCATCAATTTTACAGTTCTAACCGCATAAACAAGATAAAAAAGAAAAAATTGATTATCTTTTTGGTAATTGGGCTCTATTTTTTTGGTAATTGGTTAGTGGGCTTTCTTAAACATTGGATTGTGAATTATATGATGGTAATTGTTTTCACTTTTTTCTTTAGTAAATATTTGATTGTTTTATTTTGGTATGGAAAATAAAATTTGCAAAAACCTGTGGAATATCAGAGCCAGGTTTCGATCCTGGGACCTGTGGGTTATGGGCCCACCACGCTTCCGCTGCGCTACTCTGATTTGTTAATTGTATGTATGATATGTGATATTTTATATATTATTTTCAAATATCTATAGAATATTATAAGATTTTTTATTTATATTTTAAGGAATGATATTAGATTCTTTGGAAGATTGATTTGCACACTCTAATTTCTTACCTTAAGTTTATAATTATATAATTATTTTCTCAGTTTTTGGTTATATAAATTGTGATATAATTTAATGTTATAATTATAAATTCATATATATAAGAAAATATGATGTTAACAATGATATTTTTAGTATACATAATAAAACTTGTCAAAATATTAAATACATTAAAAAAAGATAGAGAGATTTGATCATGTTACAAAAATGACATTCAAAAAATTAGAATCAGTTACTTGACAGTCGACATAAATAGGTAGTGAAAATATATAACTTGTTTGTCTATAACATCCTTACATATTTGCACTGTTTCCTCTACCAAAATCAATCACATATACTATATTCAGCAAATCAACGGTTTGCATTTTACATATCAAATAAGCATTGACCTTAATTCATTCCTCGTATTGCAGTTGACGTATAAATAAAGCCAAGACTGTACATAATTTAAAATTATCGAAAATTGACCAAAAAAATCAATCTAACAATAAAAATTCACAAATGCATATGCGCATGATATGGACATAAACCCTACGACATAACACAAAAGAATAATACCACACGAAGGAATATTACAACATAAACATTAACATAAAAAACAACCATATATACTAATTAATATATACAATCTTTCATTAGAAAAATTGTCAAATTACCATACAACAACTAAACCCCCTAGAAAACCGATGAATATTAGTCTTTTGGACAGACCATAATGCTTGAGACAGTCACCGCTACTCGAACCGCTGCTCGTACCGCTGTTACCACTCCCTCCGCCACCACGACTACCACTGCCACGACCTCCGCTGCTACCGCCTCCGCCCCCACGACCTCCTCCTCCTCCGCCTCCACCACTGCTTCTAAGCTCCCTTCGCCAAACAAGAAAATCATTCTCAGAGAACGTTTTACTTCTTGTGACCAAACTATGTTTCAAATTGGCGAGTGAGACAGAGATTTCGGTGGTTGAACCAACGGTTTGGATATGGGTATAAATCGCTAGGAGTAAAAGTAACGCATAAGCCAATATAGGTTTAATTGATTTGTGTAAAATCATTTTTTTGTTCTGTTAATCACTAATTACAACAAGAACAAGATGCGTTTGTTTGTGTTAATTATCTGTAGACTTCTATTTATACGAATTTTCACTCGGTACCCACGTCTCAATCTTTTACTTTCAATATTAGTATTTTAGTATAATAATTTACAACAACTATTCTAGTTTACTTTTGATGAGGAAAAGAAATGGATAATGTTCTTGACATGATCAGCAAGATGTTGACGTCAAATCATCCTTGCAACGCGCAATCCTTTTATTAGAATGAGAAATCTAAAAACCACAAGTCAAATATATATGTATCAGGACATGTAAGTCTAGCGGTTTCAAAGATCAAAGGTAGATTTTGAAAGTTTCTTGTCATACCCTCCAAATACTGATTCCTAATCACAAAGAATTTCGTTAAGTTTCATATGAAATTGATTTTAAAAATAAATTCAATTTTCTTTCTGTAATTGTTTTTGGTAAGACGCAAACGTTTCTTGTCTTGACTATTCAACCTAGGTCATGAAATTTGTTGATCAGCTCTCGCAATATATAACGTATTAGTTGTTTTCTGATTAAATTAACAATATGTTTCAGGAAGTCCACATTACATACCAGGTTTTGTAAGGTTCCTCGCAAATCTTATGGAACTGGTAGTACCTATTGAGCAACTAAGGATATTGATTTTCTGACCATTGACATAAACTTATACCTAATCTGGTCTAATTAATAGGAGAATTTTGTGGACAACACATTGTAAATTTCTCATTTTTGAATAACAGAAAACAAGATTCATTTGGAGATTAATTTGTAAGGAATATTTTTAAAGAGCTATGATGTGTCCAATGGAAAGAGCTAAAACTGACACACAAGACAGTGTTTTTTTGGAGTTTGTTCAAGAATCAAAACAGCAGAAACACAAGCTAAGATCACAAGACATGGTGAAGGATGAGAATGATCTTGGTCATTGGGTCATGTTATACCATGTCAGAAGATTCTTGATGTGCCGCTACTTCTCCATCTTAACTCTTGTATACACGTGATTACTGTTATAAACGATTGAACAGACATTTCATTTGATCAGTTTCAAGATTAGACAAAGCGCACACAATACAGTGACTACACTGTTGCTTCATACTTCTATAGCTTCAATGTGTGAGACTCATATTGACATTCCCTGAACTAAAAACAACACAGATAAGAGTTTTTGTTGTATGTCAAACACTCATTGGTGTTCATGAAAGTTCCAACTAAAATGTGTCATTCTATTCCACAAACAAAAGGATAAGCCTCCAAATATATGCAAACTTAGCAGTAACCTATCTAAACCTAAGCCAATCATCAACCCAACAAGTGATGCAATTCCAAAGAACCAAAAAGTAGAAGCAGAGGAAACAGAGACAGTACCTCTCTCTTCCTACATCAGCAGGTAAAGCATCACCAATCCCACAAAGCATCCAATCAAAAGCTCAACGAAACTTCTGGCTTTGCCTCCATCCGAGAACTCAAAGCTGTACTTACTAGTCATGTTATGATGCAAAAGCCCCCAGTTCCTAATCCCTTGCTTAGCATCTTTCTCAACAAGCTCAAAGATATAAACCTCAGAAACACCTTCTTTCCTCAACGGTGTTCCAGATCCGCTTCTCAGATGAGTCAACAAAGCTTTCAAGAACATCTCACTGTAGAGCAACGTCGCATCTACTTCACTAGCATCAATACCAGAGCTAGGCCAACCAGTCTCCGCAACAATCACCGGAAGATTCTCATGCCCCATAACAGCCATAGCACTAATCACAGCATCAACCATCATATCGAAAAGATTACGGTACCTAACTCCGGTGGTGAGATCGTCTCTGAAATTAAACGGGAACTCTTCAAAAAGAGCAAACCCAATCGGAATCGAGAAGCTAGACCGGTACATGTTGTAGGGATAGAGATTGATCAAGAACGACGAGTTGGTTCTTTCGAGGAATTGAAGAATCGGTCTGATGATCACTTCGCCGTTAGGTTGTTGAAACTGCGCCGACGAAGGTGGGAACGCCGTGGGTACGATGTTGAAGAACGAGAACGTCGTCGACACAGAGATCTTGTAGATTCTAAGATCCACGAGAGATTGATGAACGTTCTGCATCGCGCGGAGGAGAAACGGAGATACGTCCGGCGAGTAAGAGATCACGTCGTTCCCGACGGAGATGATCGAGATCTTGGTGCGAGGGTGAAACGGAAGCACGTGGCGGTAGACCCAACGCATCGCGAGCGAACGGTTCGAAGCGAGGAGAGGAACGAGTGGATTCGGTACGGAGAGGAAGAGGGATACGTTTGTGTAAGCGAAGGCGCGAATCATCGCCGGATTTGAGTCGAGGAGCCTCACCGCCGGGATGCTCATAGAGACGACTTTAGCGGCGATTCTGTCCGGCGAGAGTTGTGCGGTGGTGGAGATTGAAGCTGGAGTTGAGTAGGTGACTCCGATCGTCGTGGCGGTGGTGATCGTCGTAGGTGTAGCTATGGCGGTTAACGTGATAAGGAGGAGGAGATGAGAGGAGAGAGAGTGTATCTTCTTCATTCTCTTTTCTTGGAAGTTAGAGAGAGAAAGTGAAATCGGAAACTGAGGATTCTGATCGATCAAGAGAGAGACGAAAAGGTTGAAGACGAAGTGTGAGAATGGGCGGGAGGATTCTGTTAGAGGAGTTACTGATTCTGTGTGCTACAGTGTATATTAGGTACTGTAGACATCACTTCAAACGTTTGACGGGACTACACGTGGCCTCTATAGCGTAAGTTTGACCAAAAAAGTCTTATGAAGTTGAATAGTAAAGTCAGAGCCCTCTGGCGTATTCGGAGGCTTTCTACATTATTAAGCAGAAGGAACCAAGAAGCTTATACATTTTTTAATGGTGATAGAGCCAGAGATACCGAAATTGAAGGTTTTATAGATACCAAATCACGAACAGTCTAACAGAATCCAAGTTTTGTTTAGCAGACATCAATGGAGATAAGAACATGAAAGGATAGATTACACACACGCTCACACACAAAGACACAAAGGGGAAAAAGCAAACTGAATCAGTTTGGCATCAACTTTCAAATTTTTAGACTAGAGAGGAGGAGAAGAGATTATTGAATTTTTTAAGATTCAGGATCCGCGGCTGCTGGTACGCCGGCAGCGGCTGCAGAGCGTTTGATGGAAGCGGATTTGATCAAGTGGTTGTAACTTCCCTTTTCCTTGAAGAGCTGAGCGAAATGGTGCTTGCAGTACAGGATTCCTTCAAGAGCTGCGTAGTTGGATGGCGAAAGTGCGCAGCCTCCATGTGAGCATTTGAAGCAGGACTTGTGATATGTCTGGCTCTCCACTGTTACCTGCAGTTTTTGGAACCAAAAACAAAATTTGATCAGGAATGACCAAAGAGCTTTCAAAGATCCCACAAGGCCACAAGTGTGTGTATTAAGTCATGATGTCAAAAGTTTTCATATTCGAGATTTTCATCAAGAAAGAGACTCATGGTTTACTAGAGAGCTAAGCACAAGCCATAGCTGTGAATCTCCTTTACAGCTCAAACAGGTAAACTAAAGCAAGAAATAACCGATATTTCCAGGGTTTATGCATCAATGCAAGACATTATGTTCCTTACAAGCTCTTGGTTATTGAGGGGATTATGAATTCATCCAACACATTAAAGAGAAAACACAGGTGAACTCTAGCAAATAATCAAACTGTGTTTTAGAGGGGAGAAAGGTGATTACAGAGCTTCAGATAATGGAAAAACACATGAGTGAAGAGCTATCAATATTAAACGAGTTCTAACCTTCTCGATAGGATATACAGTTTTACTGCAAGTGGCGCATTTCTCTTGTGTACCAGAGAATCTGCCGGCAACTCGACTAGGTGTCCTTGTCTGAGGACAAAGCAAGAAAGGGATATAAGAGAAAGAGTCAATTAATGTGCCCAAAGAGCTTGTATACAAACCATATAAGAAACACTTACCAGCTCAGGAGTTGTTGATTTGTCAGCCGGCTTTGCAGCTGTGAGGAAACAAAGTTCAAGACACATTACATCGATAACCGAAAGAAGAGCAAGTGAAAAAAATTGGAACCGAAGCAGAGACAAGACTACATACGTGACTGAAAGTTCTTGTTGAAGCTACCACTCTCCTTGAAGAGCTGCTCAAAATGAGGCTTACAGTACAACACACCTTCCATGGATGAGTAACTGCTCAGCTGAAAAAGAAAGACATTTACTTTCTCAGAAACTTCTTATTGTTACAATGTCAATTCATCATTTAAGTAAGAAGCAGAATAATTCAATCCATATAAACTCATTCCTCCAACCAAACTAGCCCCATTAACATTATATAAACAAAGGTTATTTATAAGGAGAAAGAGACCTGAAGCCTGCTTTTGCAGTGAGTGCATTTGAAGCAAGACTTGTGATAGCCAACTCCATCAGCTGAGAGAAGCTCCACAGCATACACTGTCTTCTCACAAGCCTTGCATTTCTGTTGAGTTCCTGTAAAAGACATCTTCAAATCCTTGCCTTCACTTTCCTCACCTTCTTCTCACCCTAAATTTTCAATGCCCAGCAAACAATGATATAAGAAGAAACCCCATTAAAAAAAAATCCATCTTTATCCAAAGATTCTAAATTTCAAATCCATTGACAATTGAAACAAGATTGTATCCAGACAAAGGTAAATTGTAATCAGAGATAAAGACGAAGCCGATCTCCTAAGAATGAAATCATAAACCTCGAGAAGATTAATCACCAAGGACAGATCTATTACCTCTCCTTGAGCTGACTCTTGTCAAGATCTAATCCTCGAACGAAACTGCAAAATACACAACGCCGACTTAATCAGAGAAAGATTGAGAGATGTGAAAATGCAAAAGTCAAATAGTTTCAAGAGAGAGAGAGAGAGCTGTAACGTATATGTACCTTCAAATAACGAAAATGGAGGATCTTTGTGACGATCAAGACGATGATGAGGAAGAGAAGAAGAAGATGATGATACAGCAAGTAAAGGAATAATAATAAGATTTTGGTAAAAATCCTTTTTTTTTTATCTTCTCCTTTTAGCTGGAGGAGACAGTGGGGTTCCACTTTGGTTTGTCCTCTCTCATTTTTTTTTTTTTTTAATTATAATTTAGAATTTGTAACAGCAACAAGTTGAAAATTATTAGTACTATATGTTACAATTTACAAATAAAAAAAATGATATATAACACAAATTTGTCTTCTTATCTTACTGTAACTTTACCAAATAAAGGATTTAAATGATCTGTTTATTCTCCTGGAATGGAATGTGTTTGGTGTTCCAGTCTCTCTAATCAGTTTTTATTAGGCAACATCTATTAATAAAACAACAAAGCATCGACCATATTAGAAGTGATAATAAATACATTACAATTGATCAACTACTACATTAGAGTGCAAAGGCTAATTCTTTATTGTCCCAGCTTATTTATTTATAGCCTTGTCTTTGTTTTGATTTTTCTAGGACATATCAGAAGGCTTCTTAACGGCACGGAGCTGAACAGAGTTGTCAAAACAGTGGAAGAAGCCAAAGTGAGGGAACCTCTCATACCAAGTTTCTTGTGGCACATGTGTGTCCCAGTGTTCTCCGCTGCTGCTTTTCCCGTATTTGTGAACCCGTCCTGATCCGTTGTGACCTTCTCCCCAACTTCGGTTCCATCTATCACCGTGCTTCCCTTCCCACCAAGTCTCACCTTGTTTCACTCCTTGCGCGCTCGGGTTAAAGTTCTCGTCCCATTTGTCTCCCCATTTGTCCCAACCGTCCCCTACCCACCGTTCAGCCCACTTGTCTGTGTACTTTGTGCTTCCGCCTTGTCCGTCATACTTCTCTCCCCACCTGGTATAAACCAATCAAGACAGATTTAGAAACATCCTAGTTATTTAGTCACAGTTTCTGTAGTTTCAATTCTATTTCCTTTACAGATGCAGAGGAGAACTACACATCTTCTGAACTCTGAAGACAAGGTAGGAGTGGCTTTATTACAATGCTAGTCGCTCCCAGAACTCACAAGTCGAAATAACAGATTAACCAATGCTCGCAGACTAGGCTTCTAAATATTAATAGAGCACCCTAAAGAGTGTGTAAAGCCAATGTTTTGCTACAGAATCTCAGTAGGGTATATAACTGAGTTGATGTTCAACAGTATAAGGACTATGTGAATGGTGTTTTTGTTATGTGAAAAGAGGGTTTTGGGTATACCTTTCATGCCAGACATGAGCATGGCCAGCATCAAGGGGTGTATTGCGGTCAATGCTGCACCACTTATGAGCCCATTTTTCTGATTTTCCAGTAGCATCATAATGCTCCCACCACTTCTCTTGCCATTCATCACCTTGCCCACTCTTTCCCCATTTGTCTGCAGTTTTCTCCATATGCACAACACCATTCTCCTGTAATAGACAATTCAAATTACGTCTCATATAGTCTACAGTGCACTACATACCCCTGCAGATAAGTGGCTCAGTTTTTAGATTTATCTAGGGTAACTACTTTTACACTGACCTGGCTCATTGACTCACTCCAGAACTCACGCCACACGTTTCCAGTCGCATCACGTCCTGATTTCTCAGAACCAAGTTCCTTGAACCCAAAATCATCAGAAGCCTCCCAATACTTGTCTTGCCACTCAACAACACCATCAGCAGTAACCCCACGTATCATTGTCCACCTACAAACCACACCATCAGCTCTTTTCTCTACACCCGTTTGCTTCCACCACTTCAACCCGTCTTCACTAACTCCAGAAGATGAAGACTCATCCAAACTACCAAGTACACGAGCCACTTCTTCCGCATTCGCTGAAGATATATCATCAAGGTCATGTTCTGTCGATGACATCTCGTCAGAGCTGGGCTTTGTCTCAGCCTCTTTTCGAACCTCGATCAAAGACTCAAAAGGCGGGATAGTAAAGCTATGTCTTTCAGAAGAAAGCATACTCTCATAGGGTATGGAAAGAGACTCTGCTGATTTTTCTTTCTCCAAAACAGGATTAGTTGGAAACTCAGCAGGCTTTTCCACAGCCTGCAAGTCCACATTCATATTTGAACTTATTTCACTACCTTGAGGTGGTGTCCAAGACCAAAAATCTGGTCCTGGAGTCTCAGTCCCAGAAGTTTCTGACCGAGGCACATACACTGTTCTACTCCACATTCCTGATAGATTCCAAAAACATATGAATAAACCAAGCTATATAACCAAAACAAAGTGAGGTGACTACTACTACTTCACATATAACCAAAACTAACGAAGAGCTAATCAAGTTTACCTTTTTTTTGAGTCTCTGTGACTCCATCACTTGAGACAGTGTTGTCAACATCTGGAAACCCTTCCTTCCCGTCGCCGGGACTGTTAGAGGCAAGAATCGCTTTAGCAGCGGAGATGGCAGCAGCGGCACGATCAACGACCTGCAGACGCTGAATCCGATCTCTTTCCTCGACAGAAACTTCAAGAATCTTCTGAAACTCATCACTCTTCTTGTCCAAATCACCTCCTTGCTCTTTAACACCATCGACGGATACAACATTCTCGGTAATTTTCTCAAAGGCTTTCTCTTTCTTCTCGCGATCAACGGCGTTTTTCCACATATCGAGGTACGATTCAGCTCTTTCATTAGAAACCCTAAGAATCCTCACACCGCTTCTATTACCTCTCCGGCTCCCCCCGTTCGTCACCGGTGCTGTGAAATTCACGGAAGTGGAGAAGTCACGTCTTCGTCGTCTTCCGTCGTCCCAGTGAGAGGATCCCAAAGCGGCGCCTATAGAAACACCTAAACGCGATGCCATTTGTTTCTTCTCCCCTTCACAATCCCAATTCCAAGATACTGAAAAGTAAAAAAACGAAACTTTCTGTAAAAATCGGAGAGAACGAAGAAGACGATCTCTATAGAATTGTGAGAGAAATTGTCATAAAGGATGGATTTTTATTATCACCTCACGTTGAGCAGAGAGAGTCCAAATCAAGATCTGTCCTCGAACGNAGACGGGAACTTAAAAAAAGAAGAAGTAGAAGATGATCCACGAAAAGAATCAGAATCTCGGAGATTGTGTTTAAGGACACTGTGTGAGTGAGTCTTGTGATTGTAACTTGTACTTTTGGCCTTTTTTTTCCCTGACGTCGGCACCAGATATTGGGATATTTTAGTTTTTGGCGGGTGGTGCAAAATAGAAGGTTTAATTATCTGTTTTATCGTTAATTCAATGATTATAATTTTTATTTTTTACAGCATCATCCATATAAATCTTACATCACCTAACTTGGTATTTGCTAAAATGCTAACGAATGTGTTATATTTTCTGTTGAGTTACTATATAGTAGTCTTTAGTAATACTATGAAAACAAAGTACGCTTCATTACTAGTTGACACTAAGATTTCAAAAGAGTAGAAGAACATAGTTGAGAGCTAAAGATAGGGAAATGATGAGGATCATAATATTTCTGAAATTCCATTAATCGATAATCAAAACTGACAAGAAGAGTCTATGACAAAAGTGAATAAAAAGGATAAAAACTACAGCTCCGGCGAAATGATACTTGTGATTCCCTTCCGGTAGTTTGTAAAAGGTTCTTCAATCAAGCTTCCTGCAGTAGGAAATCGAATCAGGATCCAGAAACAAAAGCAATATCTATTATAGAGATGAGTTGTAATTGCTCTTTAACTACAATGCACAACCTCTCAATTAAAAATATAGCCTACTTGGACATGAAAAACGCAATACAAAATAGCTGATCTAATAACCCAAGATAATGAATCAGTGCAAGGTGTATAGTCCTCAATTCTAGTGATGATCCTAAATGAAATGAAACCACTAAATGGGACTATTGGATCAAAATAAAATTGAAAATGAGAATAGTACCTCATATGTTGCTTGGGTACATGAACACTCTAACTTTAGCTCCCTAAGAGAAACACAGTAGATTAAAATGGATAAGTCACAAGAAATGGAAAAAGCATCCAATTAACCATGATATAATCCAAGAAAGTTAAATTACCATTGACTTTGGTGGTAGGTTTGAAGTGAACTTAGCACGGACAACACCGCTGTTACCATGAGGCCTAGCGACCTTTCCCCATATGCAACGGTAGTGAGAACCGTTCTTCTTTGTCTTTGCCTTGTAGATATAAGCCATACGCTTTCCCTTGTACCAGTTAACCTCCTCTTGAGTGTTCACTCCTTCAATCTGGACGAGAGAAGTGTTGGGGTATTGGTTGGACTTAGACCTGAAAAATTACTTGATAGTTAGTACCCAAGCTTTGTTTCACGTTACAAGGTTTGCAAACAATTGCATATAAACACTAAATCAGAGACTAACTACAATCAAATAATTGTGGGAAACTCTAATGTAAACTAGTCCATCATGTCATAACTATTTCTGTAGAATTAGAAAACAGATAGATGCTTAATGAAGACATAGATCTATGTTGATATATACAAAACCATTTCACCCCAATAACTGAGCAACATTGCAATGTTAATAAATCAACTGGAAAGGATGAAAATTTCAAAGTACCTCTTGTAACCGAGGACTGTTCCTCGAACATACAATCTGCCAAAACAAACAACGCAACACATAGATTTCATCAGACTTAGCAAACCATTAACGAACAAATTCAAATTGAAGATTCAGATGAAAGAGAGAGATAAGCTTCACATTCGAAACCCTAATTACCTAACTCTCTCTCCTTGACGTCCCTTCATTTTCGATCCTGCAACTGTGTCTTCTTCCTCTCCCCACTCCTTTTATGCCGGCGAGCGAAATTTACAGATAAAAACCCTAGCTTTCGATTATTAGGTCAAGACTATTTATATACGGACTCATAAATTAGCACAATACTTGATTGGGTCTATATGTGGGCTTTCTCCATCAACTTAGCCCATTACGGCTAGGCCCAATTATGGCTTACGTTTGATTACTAAATTGATTACGTTTTAAGAAACTAACGAAAACAGTTTGAAAACAAAAAACAGAGATGACATAAGAATGGAGATAACAGAGGAAGGCGTCGGAATCAGAGTTTACACGGCGACTCCGACGCAAAAACCATCACCGTATCAAGTTGCACTCTCTTCACTGCCTACGTTTTCGGATCAAAGAGTTACGTGTTGTTTGTTTCCAGGTAAAGAGATATAGATTGATCGAGTTATAGAGACTCGGAATTGTTTCTAGTGCTTTGTTACTTGTTTTTCCGATCACTCGATAGTCGATATGGTGTTGAAGTTGGATGCATGGCTTCTTGATTTCACTTCACTTCTCTGTTTATTTGTTATTTTAGTATCTATTTTGGTATTTTCTTTGAAATTTAGAAGAACAAAAAAGAGATTACAACCATTTTTTTATATTTGGTCAGTGTAAGATATTACAACATTAACAATGTCGAAGAATACAAAAAAAATAATAAGAGTTTTTGATCAAACATCAGCAAAAACATGGAAGTTTTTGGAATCAACGGATATGAGTCTAACAGCAGCAATAGCAGCAGCAAGAGACATTAATCCGAAGACGCAAACATTAAGCCAGTGCCATAGCTTTTGCACAAGACTAAGCTTATCGTTCATAGCAACTAGATACATGTGATTCGCTAATATGAATGTCAAAGGGAACGTGCTTATCGCTCCCGTTAGGCTCATGAAATCTCCAAGAAACGGCAATAGCGCAGAGAGAAGTGTGCTTACCGCGAGGTAGCTTCCTCGTGCTACTGTTCTAAACAACAGATTCTTCAATGCCAATGGACTTCCTTTGACTCCGTACTTTGTATCCATATACTCATAAGTCGGACTAGCAAAAATCTACAAAAAGCACAAGAAAAAATGAACTGTTACGCTTAGGAGTAAGACGTAAAAACTCATCACTGAGTTCTAAAGAGCGGTTTGAGGAAGAGAAACTTACATGTAAAGAGATAACCGACTGTAAGAAAGCGCAAATGTTAGCGAGTGCTTTAACCCAAACAGGTCCACTGACGCTGTTTAACAAATAAGTCGATGTCGAGGACCCGTAAGCCCAATAACCGATGAATGTAACGGCATACATTGGTAAAACACCAACAGTGAATTGAAAATACAGAGCCTTCATCATGTTTTTAACCACCGGTTGCTTCACTGTAGCCTAATCATTGCACAAAATATTAGTGTTAAAGAAGAAAAAAACAGAGAAAGACTCGATTGAGTATGAATAGATCTATGTGACTAGCTAACCTGTATTTCAGGGAGCATTCCCGTATTGAATGCGAAAACCAGATTTGCTGCTGCTCCTGTTATGGTAAAGAGTTTGTTTATTGATGATCCTTGTATGGTATAGTCTCTTTCTGGTTTGTTTACTCCTATTAGACCAAAACAAAAACACAAAATGATTAAAAAATCATATCAATCAAATGTAATCATTTAGTTTTTGTTTTGGTTATATCAAGAACACATTACACATACCATCTTTAGCTGATAGAACTATTGCAACAACAATGTAGACTATGCTGAGGATTGTTGAAACACCGAGCCAGATTCCAAGAGCTGATAAATGAGGAATACCAATTGCGAAAAGGGCACATACAACACCCGCGATGGCGATAAAGTGTGGCAGTTTCATCAAGCTGTCATCTCTAAAAAGCACATAAACAGCCTGCATATAATGCAAAAGCAGAGCTAAATGAGCAGCTGATGACTGACTCACAACAAAACAGCAGAGTTTGTTTTTTATCGTACCTTTAAGGCAGAACCAGCAAGTATGATGAAGCCACAATTAATCATGAAAAGATTGACATATTGCAATCCCCATGTAACACGATACATCTTTTTACCTAATCAATCAAAGCAAATACACATTTCGTAAGCCTGAGACAACCAAATCAACATAGACATCATGCTAGAGCTATGAGGAATTTACCATAGATGAAGCCTGCAAGATCTCTATAGCGAATGTGTCTCTTTCCACCAAACTCATGAAGCTTGGCGACAAGAGAGTTAGCATAAAGGGAGATTCCGGTAGCAAGAAGGAGACCAATCACACCACCAATCCAACCCAAAGGAACCATGACTGTTCCGGAATATCCCAACACATAGGCACTGTTTATACCGGTTGTTAGAACAAATGATACCTGAAACCATGAATCTGTGTACAATTGCTCAAACTGTTAAAAGCCACTCATTTTTTTCCATCCCAGATATAATTTTTAGAGTAAAAAACAAAGTTTTAGCATAAAGAAACTGATCAAGAAACTTGCACTCCATCTCAAAATTTTTATATTCTAGAATTATTCATAAGAGGGCACTGCTAAAATCATCAAAGATTATATAAAAAAAAAAAAAAAAAATTCAACAGCTGAAATATGAAAACTNACTACACTTGCTATGCATGCATAAGTGAGTTATTAGTGAATCTGACAAAGAAGACAAAAGGCTACAGTTTAATGGAAAAAAAAGAAGCATAAACTCCCCAATTAAGTACACTTTTGGCTTTCCAAATACTAAATAAAATAGAAGTTTTCTTCAAAAGCTCGAGATGAAGCAGTAAACGACAAAGTCGATCCACCAAAAAAAAGAGCAAACAGACCAAAAAAGGACAATATTTGCGATAACAATAAAAAAATTCCAAAGATAAAGGATAAAGAAACGAACCGCTGCTAATCTGATGAGCAGTCTCAGGGAGTTCGACATCGAACTTTTCTACTGTTGTAACTTTACGGTTCCTAGATTCACTCGTATCCATAATTCCGACAAGAATCTGTTTAAACCTCTTCACTTTCTTCTCCCACGAGTTCGAGAATTGGTTTTGCTCACACCCCAAAAAGACCAGTTTCTTGCTTTGGGTTCAAAGAATCTTTAACAGACAATTCTATTCCACACAAAAAGTGTGAAATGGAATTGACGAAAAATGAAAAAGATGAATCCTGTTTTTTTTTTCTGAGTGTTTGATCTTTTGGGTCAAATTTAATAGAAGGATGGGTCAGAGAGATGGATACGTCTCTGTGTCACTCTGCGTTGAATTATTTGCACCAGATCCTATAAAATGTGTAGCGAACGTTTTCAGTGTATTTAAATATGATGAAAATACTTTTTTTTTCTTTTCTTACCATAATACTAAAAAGGAATCTTGAGAAATTAAATAGATATGAACGAATCTTATGAATCATTTTTCGAAAGTCTAATAATTAACTTTAGTCCAATCCACGAAATCTTATCAAGAAAATCATCTTTTTATTTAATATTTTTACAAAAACTTGACTATTATATATAATCGTATTGTTAGTAGCAGTGTTAATTTTTCAACAGTCGTCAAATTAACTACAACATTTTTCAAAGACCGGAGTAGTTTCGTTACTTGGTGAAAGCTTCAAAAAGTCAAAAGTAGAGAGCAACGTGTGAACGTAACTGCTGCTGGCTTACAACTTTTTTGATGTAATTATTTGACTAACCATTTTGACATAATCTTCCTTTGACTTCTTATTACATTATCCTGATTTTTTTTTTCTCTCTTTTGTCTTATTTAGAAATGGACTCGCATCTGTGTGATCGACTTAAATCATAATTCATATGTCCTCTCTGTTGGCAAAATCCGAAGGTTATCTCAACTTATTCACTCGTACACCCAAAGTGAAGATGCAATTAATTATTGAAAAATGTAATTAAAAAGTCAAAAAATCACATTATGTTGTCTGATTCGACGAATAATATATGAGTCCAACAAAGGTACACCCAATATATTTAAATATATTAGTTTTGCAGCCTAGTGTGAAATTTTAAATGTATAGTTTTTAGAATGCTACTGAAACAAAAAAATATTACAGTACTTAATTGATTGAAAAACAAGTGTCGAATATTAGGATAGCTGATTAGTCAACTATATGATCCTCTTCCGAACATCTTATATGCCCATTTCCAAAAAAAAAATTAAAAATTAATGTATCACACAAAATATTACAACAATTTTATGTATTTTTATATGTTAAGTTGAGATTAAAAAAAGAAAAACGGAAAGTCGAAAACGAATTTTAAAAATAAAATTCAGCCTTTACGTAATCTACGTGGCTTTATTTGTGGACAAATAAAAAATTCAACACCATGCATAAAATGATGGGAGTTTTCAGCCCATCGCGTTCACATGTGTTTGACTTTTATTATTGACTAGATCAAGATTATAGTAATACGTTTCACTAGACTATATTTTAGTAACAATAACCATGTATTTTGTTGTTTATGGTTTTAATTTCTTTATCCTTTTTGGGGACAATTTTATGTTTTCATTTTTTTGGGGACAATTTTATATTTTCATTTAATTATTCCAGACAAAATTTTGTTTGTAAGTTGTAACATGTTAATTTAACACATGATTTTTCTTGTATCATTTTTGAATCATAAGCATGTCATATATAATCTTATATTCTTATGGTTTATCTTGGGTATTAAAAATTGTTATATTCATTATTATACCGTTTTACTACTCTCTAATACCAACTTTAAAAATTGTCATTTCTCTAAATAAATCTTCTTTTCCTATCATTTGCTTAGTTATCTCTATTAGTTTTCTTTGAGTTTTGTATGTTTGATTTCAATCTTGTAATGTATCAGATATTTTTGTATAGCTATAACCTATGATAATAAGAGTAAGGGGTTTTTCTGAATAGAAATTCCTAAACTCATAAATGATGGAGGCATGGATCATACAATTAACTGTAAAAAAAAAAAACAGTTGTAAACAAGTCGTTTTTGGTTCAAAATAGTTCAACCTTTAGGTTATTGTTGGACATGGGCTGCGCCCCAATATGCCACTCGGCCCAACAAGACGAATTCTGTGATTCCGGTCCGACAAAATTGGATGCAAGTCATTAATAATCATTAAAGGGCAATCTCGGGAATTCACGATGGGAACCCTAGAAAACCCTCGGTCTACAGTCCACTATATAAAGAAACAGTACTCACTAGAGAAAAGGGGGAGACTCGCGTACAATATCCCGAGAGCAATACTTTGCGTCTAAAAACTCTTGTTATTTTCGGTATAATTTTCTGTTAGCTTCCGAGCTCGTCGTGACTCACTTGTCAGTTCTCCTGTGAACTGACGAGCACGATCTTGACTCGTTTTAGTGACGACCTCGCATTCTTATCGTTAATAAAGAACAAACTTCACTCTTTCCCCCTAAAATCGATATTTATTTAGTGTTGTGCAATCCCCAGTACAAACAATTGGCGCTCACCGTGGGGCAAGAGTAGAACGCTTCTTTTCGACGAATCAATACTGACGGTCCTCACTTCCTCGAAGTTTCAAGATTCATGACGAACCCTAGCGACGATCTCAACGAAGCAACAGAGCAACTGACGGAGCAGCGATGGGGGCGAACGAGAGCACGAACCGTACCGCCTCTACCTTCTTCAACCGTCTCAGCCGAAGGCTCCTTGCCGAGCACGACACCTCCACCAGCGCCCCACACGCCCTTCGAGCCTCTTACAACTGCTGCAGCCGGACCCGGACCTGTCACCGACCAGCTGGTAACTAACGCCACCGCTCTCCTCAGCGCCGCCCTCACATGCGCTGCCGATCTCCCCGACGCTGCCGCTCTCCCCAGCGCCACTCTCACCAACGCTGTCGCGCTCACTAATGCCGCCCTCCCCAATCCTTTGCCCGTCCAGAGGAGTGGGCTCGACGACCTGATGCAAGTCATACTCGATCGACTCGACGGTCAGGAAGCGCGAACAAACGAACGGCTCGAAGCAATCGTGGCGGCACAAGAAGCATCGCAAAATCAAATAAGCAGGCTCCAGCAACGACGGAGCGAGCGCCGGAGCGAGAACGACCATGGTGAGCAGCGTGCGAATCCACCGCCCCCTGTGCCGCTGTCCGTCGAAGAACGCTACGTAGGCCACAGACGCCGCCCAACGTCTATAGTCGTAGGTTCCATCGATCGACGAAGCAGGCGGGAACCAGCTGACGAACACCAGGACCGTCAAGGCCAGCGGAGCCGAAGCCCACGGACTCCGACATTACCGGCCCGACAGTCTGAAGGAGACCTCAAGGATGAAACAATACGGCGCCTCGAGACGATGCTCCACGAGCTCTCCTCGAGAGTACACCGGGCGACGAGCTCCGCTCCCAATCTCGATCGAGTACTGGAGGAAGTCCAGCGCTCGCCATTTACAGCACGGATCTCCCGCGTTCGCATTCATTACGTGAACAAATTCAAGTTCGCCCCGTATAATGGATTGGATGATCCAAAACCGTTCTTAACTTCAATGAGTGTTGCGATTGGCCGAGCTCATTTCAGCGAGGAGGAGTACGAAGCTGGCTGCTGCCAGCTATTTGTTGAAAACTTGGCCCACGAGGCCTTAGGATGGTTCTCCCGACTCCCGCCGAACTCGATCGGAAGCTATCACGAGCTAACAACCGCTTTCCTACAACACCATTCCACGTTCATGATTCGAGGTGCCTCGAATGCCGACCTCTGGAACATGTTTCAACAAAACAACGAGTCACTCCGGGAATTCATGGAGAGATTCAAAAGAATAGTCTCGAAACTCTCGATCGCTGACGACACAACAATCTCAGCTCTCCGTAATGCTCTTACTCACGGTTCCCGATTTCGGGAAGACATTATCATCCACGAACCCCTATCCCTGGAAGATGCGTTACACCGCGCCAACAGGTACATCGAGCTGGACGAAGAAAGCGCATCGAGAGCGAACCGACCATTGCCAGAACCGCCAACCTCAAAGTCGGCCAAAGGAAAGGAAAAGGCACAGGACGAGCATCATGAGCCTCGTCAGCACTTCGACAAGGAATACGCTGATAAGCTGGAAAAAGNGAAAAAGCAAAGAAAGCTCGAGCGTTCGCTGTTAGCAATCAGGACCCCCAAGAAGTACTGTGACTACCATAAACGAGCAGGGCATACCACTGAAGAATGCCGCACCCTCCAGCAAATACTGCTGGATAAATTCAAGGGAGGCCACATTGACGTCGAACACGAGCGACGACTAACAACGGCCCACAGGGATAATCAATTTTTTAACCCTGAGAACGAGAACCCAAGTAGGCAGTACAACACAGCTCCCGCGCCACAGCACAGCACAGAGGCCCTACCCCTGCCCCCACCCCTAGCATAGAGAACCCTTAAAAGGAACCCCGAGCCGGCCGACGACCCAAACGCTCCAGCTCCGTGCCGAAGAATTAATATGATTATGGGCGGCCTAACAACTTGCCGAGACTCGGTTCATTTCATCAAAGCTTATTGGCGGGGACTAAAAGTGAAGCGGGACTGGATGGCTCAAAGTACACCGCCGACCACAACCTATGAGCCAATCACATTCACGGAAGACGATGCGTCAGGCCTAGCTGGGCCGCACAACGACCCCCTCGTAGTCGAGATGACAATTGGTGAAAGCATAGTCACCAAAATCTTGATTGATACTGGCAGCTCGGTAAACGTCATTTTCAAAGACGTACTAATTCAGATGGAGGTAGACCTGCGAACGGCCGATCATGACGTCCAACCCCTCACAGGCTTTGACGGCGACACGGTTATGACAGTTGGTACGATCATGCTACCAGTCTACGTAGGCGGAACGATGCACTGCATCAATTTTGCCATCATCGATAAACCAATCGTCTACAACGTCATCCTGGGGACTCCATGGTTACATAAGATGAAAGTTGTGGCGTCGACGTACCATCAATGCGTAAAGTTTCCAACCTCAAGAGGAATATTCACGCTACGAGGAGACCCGTTGATCGCCAGAACTTGCTTCATCATCGAACGACAACAGCGTAGTGCCCGCACCTTCGCGATCTCAGACCCCGCCGAGCAGCCAGATGGCCGTGTCCGTCCTAACACCGAGCTAATCATCCAAGTGAACATCGATCCTTCCGACGCGACTCGTTGCGTGGGGATCGGTGCTGACCTACCGCGGACTATCAAGGACGAGCTCGTAAAGTTTCTGTCCCAAAACGTCGAAACCTTTGCATGGAGCATGAGCAGTATGACCGGAATCGATCCCAGCATAACATGTCACGAACTCAATGTGGATCCAACGTTTAAACCGGTCAAGCAAAAGCGAAGAAAACTCGGACTAGAGCGTACGGCCGCCGTTAACGAAGAGATCAAAAAACTACTCACGGCTGGGTCCATCAGAGAAGTCAAGTNCAAGTCAAGTACCCCGACTGGTTAAGTAATCCAGTAGTTGTAAAGAAAAAGAACGGCAAGTGGCGGGTGTGCGTCGATTTTACCGATCTTAACAAGTCGTGCCCAAAGGACAGCTTTCCTATACCAAGAATCGACCAACTGGTCGAAGCGACCGCGGGGAATGAGCTTCTATCGTTCATGGACGCATACTCTGGGTACAACCAGATAATAATGCATAAAAGCGATCAAGAAAAGACGGCCTTTATCACCGATCAAGGCACTTACTGCTACAAGGTTATGCCATTTGGCCTGAACAATGCTGGTGCGACCTACCAACGCCTTGTCAACCGGATGTTCGCCGAGCAGCTCGGCCGAACAATGGAAGTGTACATCGACGATATGCTGGTGAAATCAACTCACGCCGCCGACCACGTTTCACATCTCACTAAGTGCTTTGAAGTTCTCAACCGATATAACATGAAGCTGAATCCAGCTAAGTGCTCGTTCAGCGTAACTTCTAGAGAGTTCCTAGGATACCTCGTCACCAAGAGGGGTATCGAAGCTAACCCGAAACAGATTTCGGCGCTTACCAACCTACCATCTCCAAGAAATACTCGAGAAGTTCAACGACTTACTGGGCGAATTGCCGCCCTCGATCGATTTATTTCACGATCTACCGATAAGTGTCTACCGTTTTACCAGCTGCTTCGCAGCCACAAAAAGTTTGAGTGGGATGATAAGTGTGAGTCTGCCTTCCAGGAGCTCAAAAACTATCTCGCTACTCCTCCAGTCCTAGCTAAACCTGATCAGGGGGAAACGCTTTACCTGTACATCGCTGTCTCCAGCTCGGCGGTCAGTGGTGTACTCATTAAAGAGGACAGGGGAGATCAGCATCCCATTTTCTATGTGAGTAAAAGTCTCGATGGAGCTAAGCTCCGCTATCCCACCTTGGAGAAGCTCGCCTACGCCGTAGTTATCTCGGCTAGGAAGCTACGTCCATACTTCCAATCCCACACTGTTGAAGTCTTGACTAACCAGCCATTGAAAACCATCCTGTACAGTCCGAGCCAATCAGGTCGCCTAGCCAAATGGGCAGTGGAATTAAGCGAATATGATATTGAATACAAGAATCGCACTTGTGCGAAGTCTCAAGTACTCGCAGATTTTTTTGGTTGAGCTCTCCCCTGAACTAGAATCAGGGGCTCCGCGCGCAGAGAAGTGGTCGTTACACGTCGATGGTGCTTCCTCCCGACACGGCTCTGGGATCGGAATACATCTCATTTCGCCGACAGGAGAAGTACTCGAACAGTCATTCCGGCTCGCCTTCGCTGCCTCAAACAACGAGGCCGAGTATGAAGCCCTGATCGCAGGAATGAGATTGGCAGGTGGAATCGGGGTTAAGAAGTTACAAGTTTTTTGCGACTCGCAACTAGTAACTCACCAGTTCAGCGGCGATTACGAATGCAGGAATGACCGAATGGACGCTTACCTTAAGGTTGTCCAGGAACTGTCCGGCTCATTTGAGTCGTTTGAATTGACAAAAATCCCTCGTAGCGACAATGCTCCAGCTGACGCCCTGGCCGTCCTCGCTTCAACATCCGACCCCGACCTCCGTCGAATCATTCCTGTCGAGAGTATTGATCAGCCGAGCATCAATCTCCCAACGAACATCGATCCCATTGCTCAAGATTATAAAAAGAAAAAGGTTATGGAAGATGCGAGCGTCAACATTCCATCCTCAAAGAAACAAAGAACAGATGAGGGTCCTCCCATGCTAACATTGTGTATCTCTGAACCATCGGCCGGTGTGCCATCAACTTCTGTTAGACGCACCACCGAGCAAGAATCCACCGAGCTGATATCCAACGAACAAATAGCTGAATAATCAGAATCCGCCGAACAAGAATCCACCAAGCTGATATCCAACGAACAAATAGCTGAAGAATCAGAGCCCGCCGAACAAGGATCCACCGAACGAATATCTGCCGAACGAGAAATTGGACAAGCATCTGCCGAGCACGAGTCCGTCAATCAAGGGCTGACCAGTTCCGAACCAAAAGAACGATCATATGACTGGCAAGCAGATATCCGTTCCTACATCGCCGATGGCATTGCTCCGTCCGACAAATGGGAAGCCCGACGCCTTCGAGCCCGCTGCGCACATTACACTCTCTTGGATGGTAACGTTTTCCGCTGGACTGCATCTGGCGCACTCTTGACCTGCGTCGGTCCCAAAGAAGTCGATGACGTAATGAGAGAAGTCCACGAGGGTTCCGGTGGCAATCATTCTGGAGCTTGCGCGCTCGCAATGCGCATACGCAACAATGGTCATTACTGGCCTACTATGAACGACGATTGCGAGAAATTTGTCGCAGTGCAAAAAATGTCAGCGCCACGCTCCCATCATCCATGCGCCGACCGAGCTCCTAAGGACAACAACGCCGCCATACCCCTTCATAAGGTGGGCAATGGATATCGTCGGACCACTCCCCGTTTCTCGTCAGAAGAAATACATCCTGATTATGACGGATTATTTCACTAAGTGGGTCGAAGCAGAAGCCTTTGCCAAAATCGGAACTGAGCAAGTCCAAAAGTTCGTATGGAAAAACATTATATGTCGACACGGACTCCCGTACGAGATCGTCACTGACAACGGCACGCAGTTTACCTCACTACAATTTGAAGGCTTTTGCGCGAAATGGAGAATTCGCCTGAGCAAGTCTACTCCTCGCTACCCGCAGGGAAATGGACAAGCCGAGGCGACCAACAAGACAATCATTGACGGACTCAAAAAACGGCTTGAAGATAAGAAAGGTCTTTGGGTTGACGAGCTCGATGGTGTCTTATGGTCGCACTGTACCTCCCCCGCCGATCTACAGGACGGACCCCGTTCTCCCTTGCATACGGAATGGAGGCACTTGCACCAGAGGAAATCGGCGTGCCAACCTTGCGACGCTCTATGCTCGTCCATAACCCTGCTCTGAACACGGAAATGATGCTCGATACTCTAGATACTCTCGAAGAGGAGCGCGGCAGAGCACTCATCCGAATCCAGAACTATCAGCAACAAGCTGCGAAGTTCTACAACAAGAAAGTCAGGCCTCGCCACTTCAATGAAGGTGATCTCGTCCTCAGGAAAGTCTTTGAAAACACTGTCGAGCTCAATGCCGGTAAGATGGGCGCCCACTGGGAAGGCCCATACCTGATCTCTAAGGGTGTCACCCCCGGCGTCTACCTGCTCCTCACCTTGGATGGCACCCCCATCCCCTGTTCATGGAATTCCGGAAACCTGAAACGTTACTACCACTAGAAGACGAAGCATCGTCTGCAAAAAAATAAAATAAAAGAACGCTCGTACTTCCGAGCTCTCCTTCTGTAATATGAACTACGAATGGCTTGATCCCTTTCTAAGGGTACGTAGGCAGCCCGTCAGAAGGCACAACTATACCAACAAAAAAAATAATTAAAATAATAATAAAAACAAAAGTTTGAAAACTTTAAAACAAAAACGAGCTCTCTCGAACGAGTCCGTCTCAGCGAGATGTCCAGCTCTTACATCGACCCTCTGGCCAAGGGAACGATTTAAAACGCGTTCCTCATGGATGCAGCGGCGAAATAATCCGCACAAAATAAGCCGACCCAGATCGCATTCAGCTAGCAGGCGGTTAAGTTTGTATAAGCCGAGTTCTCACTTGCACTTTCTTACCGACCTCGTGGCAAACACAAGGTAAGCCGGACACCAGGGCCGCAACTAAAAGGTATGACGAGCTCATCTCGATTACCACCCTAAAGATTTGGTATTCTACACACGTAATAGGATAAGCCAAGAGACGTCTTACACTGTAAAGTACAACTCGATACCAAAGATAGGAAAAGCGCAATTTTATTTCATAACCAAAGAGCAAACAAGTTCAAAATAACAATTAACAAAAAGGCCATGCTCGGCACAAGTTCAAAATAACAATTAACAAAGGCCATGTTCGGCACAAATTCAAAATAAAACAAGCAACATAAAGCCACGCTCGGCACAAGCATGGCGCACAGACGATCAATCATCTATCCCCAGATCAGCATGAGAGGGCACATCGAACTCGAGCTCATTGACCGTCTCCCGAAAAGTTCGGCAATCGTTACGCAAACCTTCTAACGTGTCCAGTGGAACGTACACACCCCTAGCAGCCATGCTCTCAAGGTACGTGCAGATTCCTTCAGCATGGTTGCCCTCAACAAAGATATGGTCTGTGCACTCTAGTTGAATAATGTAACGACGCAATACGTCGATCCGAGTTCGGCAAGCATCGATCTCCGCATTACTTTCGAAAGGTCTAGTGTTGAGAGGTTCAAGATCACCGTCTTCGAGATCAGGAACCTCCACTGCAATCACTGCCGCTTCACGACGAGAACGCTCCTCAAGCAAACGATCCCATCTCCATTTCGGAACAAAGAACCCCTCTTCGATCATAGTTTCGAGATACGCGACAGTCCCATCCACACGATCAAACTGGAAGCATAGCTCGAACTTACGGCGCGTAGCTAGAGTGTAGGCTCTTAACCTCTGGATCCAAGCACGATAAAACTCGAGCTCGGAACGAATTACATAATCCTATCTGACAGCGAGCCGCTCTCGCGCTCTCCTTGGCCAGGCCGCTCTCGTGGTTATAGGCATAATGCCGAACTCAACCGCTCAGAACCAAAGAGATTTTTCTTAAAAAAAAAAAAAAACACAGAGAAGTGGAATGGCAAGAAATGAGCATGTGATGAGCAATTTATAGAACAAAGGATACAATTTTCAAGGTGAAGTGGCCAATACAGTGACCCTCGAAGACCGCATCCATCAAACGATCAACGCATGTCAAAAAAACCAGAGGATAAAACATAGCAAAGTTCCAAAAAGAAAAAGTACAACGCCCAAACGGCTCAATATCCGGTCAATCCAACGATAATGCAAGGTCCCAAAAAGAAAATACATCGCCTAAACGGCCCAACATCCGCTACAAAACGGGAATAGGTTCTAATAAAACAAGACAAAAGCAAGTCACTGCCCGGCAGCGACCTGAGCGCCCGAGCCCGCAGGTGCCCCTGCCATGACGACCTCCTCTCCTACAATCACGGGAACCTCCGTCGCCTGAAGGTTCATAAGAACGATCGCGGTCTCTGGAAGAGCCTCGAGATCGCTGTCCAAAACATCGGCGATATCGAAACCAAGAACCTTGTCCTCCCACATCTTCACATCAGCCTCCAAGCCGAGCAAAGTCTTCGACGGAATGACCGTACCACTCTTCACCAGCTCCTGAAGACAATCATAGGTGCCGCTCACCTATCTCAAAGTCGGAAGAGACTCCTGCGCCGCTCTGTTGTCAATAATATGCTTCCTCATCCTCCGCTTGCAGCTGCTGCAACTGCGCCTTCTGAAACGCGTGATCAACCTCGAACTGCTCAAGACGAGAGCGGGTCGAAAAAGCCGCAAACCCTGCTAGCAAGCTCACCACAAGCAGTAGCGTTGTTGATAAACAACTCATCCTTCGTCTTGTAAGAAAAGGAGAACGAATCATCAATCTCAGTGGTGTTGCGCGGTATGCCATCCCTCCTAGATCTCTTGGACGACTCGGGCTCGGGAGCGCCACCTCACCATGAGAAGCTCTCTTCCTTGATGGAGTAGGACGTCCAGAATCAGCGACGACGATCGCTAGGGCATCAGAAGCCTCGCCACGTGACTTCTGCGCACGCGGAACGACAGCAGGAACCTTGGCAGCTCTTTTGTCGGCACGGGTAGCAGCCACCTCCGCCGATCTCAAATCTCCTGCAACTCGCAGATCGACACCTCCGCTGGCTGACGGGTCAACGTCTTCAGTGTCGGCAGCGCGCGAAGAAGACCCAGCATCAACGGCCTTCTTGAACTGATCGGCGTATCGAGGAAGACGAGTGTTAACTTTTCCCATCCCTAAGCGCGGTAGACCTAAAAAGGAAAACAAAAGTGTGACGACCCAATAACCACCAAAGAGAGCAACAATCGATACAACAGAATAAGCAGGAAACTCACGAGATCTCTGAGTAATCGAAGGCCAATGAA
>NC_025690.1:17021896-17022063 GCF_000633955.1 Camelina sativa | reverse complement strand
CGATCTCAAATCTCCTGCAACTCGCAGATCGACATCTCCGTTGGCTGACGGGTCAACGTCTTCAGTGTCGGCAGCGCGCGAAGAAGACCCAGCATCAACGGCCTTCTTGAACTGATCGGCGTATCGAGGAAGACGAGTGTTAACTTTTCCCATCCCTAAGCGCGGTA
>NC_025690.1:17008804-17021715 GCF_000633955.1 Camelina sativa | reverse complement strand
CAGAATCAGCGGCGACGATCGCTAGGGCATCAGAAGCCTCGCCACGCGACTTCTGCGCACGCGGAACGACAGCAGGAACCTTGGCAGCCCTTTTGTCGGTGCGGGTAGCGGCTACCTCCGCCGATCTCAAATCTCCTGCAACTCGCAGATCGACATCTCCGTCGGCTGACGGGTCAACGACTTCAGTGTCGGCAGCGCGCGAAGAAGACCCAGCATCAACGGCCTTCTTGAACTGATCGGCGTATCGAGGAAGTCGAGTGTTAACTTTTCCCATCCCTAAGCACGGTAGACCTAAAAAGGAAAACAAAAATGTGACGACCCAATAACCGCTAAGGAGAGCAACAATCGATACAACAGAACAAGCAAGAAACTCACGAGATTTCTGAGTAAACGAAGGCCAATCAATCGCCCCTCTCGCTCTGATCTTCCTAAGATTGTCGAAAAAACCTGGAGGATGAGCATGCAAGCGAACGACAGGCTCTGCAAGCATCAACAAAAACAAGATAAGTGTTAGAAGCCAATCAAAGAAAATCAACAAGTAAGGATAAGAAACTGCAAAGCTACCGGGAACCATATTCCACTCAGTAGCGTAAAACATATCGAGGTTGTCAACCGAAGTCTCATCTAGCTTGACAAAGAAAAAGTAACGCTGCCAATGACGAATCTTCTTCTCAGCTCCGGTGACGATCTGATAACCCGATTTAGCACTAGTATAAAAGTACCCCGGATTACCTCTGACTTTCGTAAACCTGGTAGTCTCCTCAAGGAAATGTACATCAACCTCTACGCCACAATCGGTACCCAGTATCGCCAAACCAGCTGCGTTGCGGATACCTCCCACAGAAAGCTGAGAGATAGTTATCTTACGCCTCGCGCAGTAACGCGTCAAAAACTCCGGCAGAGGAAACCAAAAACCGCAATCAGTAAAATAATGCTCATAGAGGGCGATAAAACCTGCTGGAGGCGTCCAAGGACGCTCGAGGGGTTCAGGAGATCGGAAAACCAAACCCTCGGGTATCTTACACCACCGCATCATCTTGGCAATAGTATCCGATATGCACAACGAAGGACCGTGATCGGCCGGACCGGCTGAAAGACTGGCACCAATCGATGCAGCACTAAGACCCAAAACAGCTGAACGAGGACCAGTATCCTCGGCCGGGACAACGTCCTTAGGACTCCCACCAGAACCACTGTCGCTATCTTCGCTGAATTCGAGAATATCAGCAAAATCGTAGTCGTTGGCCAAACTGTCAAAATCTCCACACTCTGCTCCAATGTCAACATCAACGTCATCGAAAGCATTCTTATAGCCGGTACCAGATTCCCTCGTGAAAGCGCGTCGGATCCCCGCAAGAGTCTTACCACGCGCACGTGTGGGAACACGAGAACTCGTAGAAGGTCGGCCAACCTTCCTGCAAAGCGAGCCGACCTCGCGACCCCCCATCATAAGATCGGGATCGCCATCACCAGAGTCGATATCTTTCTCACGATGACCATTACCGAAACCACCAAGTTGACCTCTGGGAGTCCCTATGCCGACCTCAACATGACTAGAACCAATGTCGCCGATCTCACCTTCTGCATCTCTATGCAAACCTCTCGATGCCAAACGAGACTGACCGATCTCGACATCGTCAATCTCACAACGATCATCCTCGAGGCTAATACGCCGACCGCCGGTGCGACTAGTGTCGCCAAAGGTCAGCTCAAGAGATGTGCCGATCTCGTCCACACCCCTTCGCTGATCTCCCGTCTCAACTGCTCCACCGATCTCAAACCCGATGGACTGATTTTCGACTCTATACTCATGATTCTCATCTAAATTGTCGATCTCAACCTCGCCGAGCCGAGCAGCCAAGAGACCGCCGATCTCGCCTGATCCAAGCGCTCTAGCCGGAGGGCCGTCGATCTCAGCCTCGCCGAGCCGAGCAGCCAAGAGACCACCGATCTCGCCTGATCCAAGCGCTCTAGCCGGAGGGTTGCCGATCTCAACCCCGCCGAGCCGAGTAGCCGAGAGACCGCCGACCTCAGCCTCGCCGAGCTGAGCAGCCAAGAGACCGCCGAGCTCGCACGATCCAAGCGCTCTGGCCGGAAAGCCGCCAATCTCACTCAAATCGCTCGACCGACCTGCCCCCGATTCCTCCAAACCAAATCGATGCAACCCACTCAAGCTCGAGCCCCCGCGACGACCATCATCCAGATCGGCACCGTCGTGGTCGCGCCGATCTCCAGCCGTAGGATCTCGCCGATCGCCGACCATCAATGATGTGCAAGGTTTTGGAATTTACAACCAAACCAAAGAGAGAAAACTAGAGAGAGAAGAAAGCACAAACACTAAAGTAAAGAGTAGAGAGAGAAAATTACCTTTTTATGGAGAGGAGGAAGTGAAGAAAAAGGAGAAGACGAGGAGACATAAATAAGTAAATAAAATGGAAAAATTACTGTCAAATCCATCATCTCAATCCGCGACTCTCTTCTCTTTTTCGGGGATATCATTGAAAACCGCATTCAGAATAAAGACCAAAGGATTTTTCCCAGTGTCTCTCGAAAAATGAATCTGGAAATTACAGAAGAAATTACAAAAGAGATTGTAGAAGAATCACTGTAGCAATTTCATTTCCCAGAAGCAATCTGGGACGATCTGCGCCGAGCAGGCATATTACAAATAAATCAAGCATGCCCGCCGATCGCAGAAAAACTGACGCTCTCCGGACTAGGGGGGGCCTATTGTTGGACATGGGCTGCGCCCCAATATGCCACTCGGCCCAACAAGACGAATTCCGCGATTCCGGCCCGACAAAATTGGATGCAAGTCATTAATAATCCGTAAAGGGCAATCTCGGGAATTCACGATGGGAACCCTAGAAGACCCTCGGTCTACAGTCCACTATATAAAGAAACAGTACTCACTGGAGAAAGGAGGAGGACTCGCGTACAATACCCCGAGAGCAATACTTTGCGTCTAAAAACTCTTGTTATTTTCGGTATAATTTTCTGTTAGCTTCCGAGCTCGTCGTGACTCACTTGTCAGTTCTCCTGTGAACTGACGAGCACGATCTTGACTCGTTTTAGTGACGACCTCGCATTCTTATCGTTAATAAAGAACAAACTTCACTCTTTCCCCCTAAAATCGATATTATTTAGTGTTGTGCAATCCCCAGTACAAACAGTTATTTATAATTTATACCTTAATATGTAAAAGACTATGATTTTCACATATATAAGTATTCTACAAAAAATGAAATATTTGTTTTAAAGAATTTGTTACCATTTTTCATTTATAAATTGTTTACTTGAGTTAAATTTTGCATCATTTTTGTTTCTTTTTTCAAAAATTTATTGAAATATCTTTATTTGACTTCTTGAACTTAAATAATATGGAGTACATAAGAAATATCGAAACATCAAATTATCCGTTATGAAAATAAGTTTTAAAAAAATTTAGAGCTGATTTATAAAAAACTGAATATATATGTATAAGAGCCAAGTTTTGATCTTGGGACATGTGGGTTATGGGCCCACCACGCTTCCGCTGCGCCACTCTGGTTTACTTGCCAAGGTCATGAATTTAAAATGTATAATTATATTTAAGGATTCTTCTACTATTTTTATTTTGGAAGATTCATTTTACATTCTTTTTATATATATATATATATATGGATTTGTATAATTCTTTGTTCAAGTTTTGACAAATTACGATAGAAGAATTATATAAAAATTGCAAATTACATGTGTATTTTATTTTTGAACCACCTTATACATTTGTATCTGAAATATGATATTGCACAAAATTTTGATCATGTTGATAAGGAAAAGCAAAAGAAAAAAATGACATAAGGAAAAGTTATATATTAAATACTAATATGCAAACTATCATACTGATCATGTGGTGTGGAGATGTTATCTTCAAGGAGACATTTCATCAAGTTAGAGACTCATTCAACCTGTTAAAAAGTTAGATCAGTTTTATCGGTGGAAATATATCATCTAAGTTTTTTAATAATAAAGAAGTACGTAATATTTTTTCATATAATTTAGTTTTAAAAAAAATATTAAAACTTTAAACAAACGAAGGACACAATTGTTTCTCAATAAGTTCTAACACTGTAGTTTCTTGTTTGAAAATATTTGATGTGTTTCTCTAATTTTATTTTTTAATAAGCGATATACTTCTTAAAACCGCACCAATAGAGGTGACTTAACATATACTCTCTTAAACTCACAAAAAAGAGAATCTAGCGTGTCGCGTCATGCATAAAAGTTTTTTTTATCTCTAAGGAATGCATGTCGTCCCACTTTGATTGAAAATGGTATTTCACTGTAAAATGAATTTCATGGGAGTTGGTGGAGATAGAAGCTACCTCTTGTTTGACAAAAAAAAAAAAAAAAAAAGCTACCTCTTTAAGGTATCAATAGAAANATATCATCTAAGTTTTTTAATAATAAAGAAGTACGTAATATTTTTTCATATAATTTAGTTTTAAAAAAAATATTAAAACTTTAAACAAACGAAGGACACAATTGTTTCTCAATAAGTTCTAACACTGTAGTTTCTTGTTTGAAAATATTTGATGTGTTTCTCTAATTTTATTTTTTAATAAGCGATATACTTCTTAAAACCGCACCAATAGAGGTGACTTAACATATACTCTCTTAAACTCACAAAAAAGAGAATCTAGCGTGTCGCGTCATGCATAAAAGTTTTTTTTATCTCTAAGGAATGCATGTCGTCCCACTTTGATTGAAAATGGTATTTCACTGTAAAATGAATTTCATGGGAGTTGGTGGAGATAGAAGCTACCTCTTGTTTGACAAAAAAAAAAAAAAAAGAAGCTACCTCTTTAAGGTATCAATAGAAACATATCTACAGAAGACATGGTTGTTGATCCAATGTTATTATTGTAGAGAGTTGTCGAAGATAATTTTATTAATCACATGACCAAAGTATTTATACAAGAGTTTGTAGTTATCACAAACACAAGATAAGCTAAGATCTTTACAAGATAATGATAGAACATATTGAAGTATATCATATTTATACTAATACGCCCTGCAAGATGGACGTCGGTTGCAGAGGCCAATTTTGTGACAGAGAGTTTCAGACCGATGACGCGGCAACAACTTTGTTAACGCATCCGTGAGTTGATCTTCAGAGCTAATGTGTCCAACTCGCAGTTGTTTTGCTTGAATCTACTCTTGAACAAAATGATAATCAAGAGCTAAATGCTTCACGCGGGAGTGAAACACTGGATTCACAGACAGGTAAGTAGCACCTTTGTTGTCACAAAACAGAACCGGAGTAGTAGTGGACTGAATACCAAGTTCAGACATGAGAGAATTGACCCACTTAACTTCAGAAGCAGCGGCAGTAAGGGCCCGATACTCCACCTCAGTAGAAGACCGAGCAACACCACTCTGTTTTTTTGATGACCAAGAAACAGGTTGCCGCCCAATGTATACAAGATAACCGCCAATGGACAAGTAATCATCAGGACTCCCAGCCCAGTCAGCATCGGAATATGCATGAAGAGTAGTAGGAGTGTAAGCAGAGAAGAAGATGCCCTTGTCTGCAGTCCCAACCAAGTAACGCAACACTCGCTTGACAGCCTCCCAATGCAAATTAGTCGGCTTATGCATGAACTGGGATAAGCGATTGACGGTGAAAGCAATTTCAGGCCAAGTAAGGAGAAGATATTGCAGGCTACCAATGGTGGCTCGATATTGAGTTCCATCAGACAAGAGAACGCCAGACGAGAGAGTAAGAATCTGCGAGGAGACCATCAGTGTATGAACAGGCTTAGCCTCCGCCATGAGAGTCTTGTGCAGCAAGTCAGTGATGTATTTTGTTTGTGTGAGATGGAGACCAGCAGTTGTGCGATAAGCTTCCATACCAAGGAAGTAGGAGAGCTGACCAAGATCCTTGAGAGAGAACTTGACACCAAGAAGGTTTGTGACCCATTTTAACTCAGTCATGGCGGATCCAGTGATGACAATATCATCGACGTAGACAAGGATATAAATATAGGAAGAGCCAGCGCGAAGAACAAATAGAGAAGCATCAGCATGAGAGTTCTTGAAGCTGATGCTAACCAAAAAAATCTTTGAGAGCATTATACAAGGCATGTGGCGCTTGCTTCAACCCATAAACCTCCTTTTTAAGTCGACAAACATGATGCAGTTTTTCTTTATCAACAAGACCCAGAGGCTGGAACATGTACACTTCTTCGTTTAACGGCCCTTGGAGGAAGGCTTTATTGACGCCTAACTGAAGAAGTGGCCATTTGCGGCCAACGGCAGTGCCAAGAACCGCATGAATGGTGGCATGTTTAACAACCAGACTAAATGTGTCATGATAATCGAGTCCAGGTAGTTGGTGAAAACCTTTAGCGACGAGACGAGCTTTATACTTGTCTACGGAACCATCCCGATTGCGCTTGATACGGAAGACCCATTTGGACCCGACGATGTTCTTTGCAAGAGAGCGATCAATTAAATCAAGAAGAGATCAAGGTGAGATCAAGAAGATGAGCTTGGTGATGTTGGCCATGTTGAGATAGATCAAGGTTTTTTGAGGTTTAGAGATGTTAAAAACAGGGGAGGATTCAACAGAGGTAGAAGAAGCTTTAGAAGACATGATGAAGAGGACAGAGATTGCAGAAGAAGAACAAAAGATAACGAGAGAAGAGAAGAGAAGAGAAGAGAAGAAGATGAGAGATTTTTGGAGTTTTTAGGGTTTTGGATCAATGCTCTGATACCATGTAGAGAGTTGTCGAAGATAATTTTATTAATCACATGACCAACGTATTAAGGCCTGGGCATTCGGGTACTCGTTCGGGTTCGGTTCGGGTAATTCGGATTTTTGGGTTTTTGGGTTTAGATGTATAGGACCCGTTCGGATATTTCTAGACTTCGGGTTTGGATCGGGTTCGGTTTGGGTATTTTGGATTTGGATTACCCGAAATTCACTCAAAATTTTAGTATCTAATTTAGTCTAAATAATTCAATAATACACAATATATCTAAAAATTTAGAGTATTTTTCACCCAAATTTACTAATAAACAGTTTAAATACTTCAAATTATCGAAAATATCTAAAAATCTGAATATTTTGTACACATATATTATTAAAATTATAAATATTACTAATATATTACTACTATATATTAATAATGTGGGAATATTTGGATATCCGTTCGGATTTCGGTTCGGATTGGGTTCAGATTCGGGTTTTCGGATTTAGAGATTTAGAACCCGTTCGAGTATTTTACAATTTCGGATACGGGTTCGGATCGGGATTTTGGATCGGGTTCGGATCGGATATTCGGATCCAGGTATTTTGCCCAGGCCTAAACGTATTTATACAAGAGTTTGTAGTTATCACAAACACAAGATAAACTAAGATCTTTACAAGATAATGATAGAAAAGATCCAAGTATATCATATCTATACTAATAATTACCACTAATTTTTGTTTTCCAGCTTTTCATGCCAAATGAGAAGATTGTCCAATATAATGTCATTAACAGGAGAGAGATGAATAAAATTGTCAAAGAGGGAAATTTTTAACAGGGATAATATGATTCCTTTTATATTATTATCATCATTCTGAACCAAGATGTCATTGCAGTTTTATAGTTACTAGGATAGTACCCGCGCTACGTCGCGGGATTGTTTATTGTTTTGTTGTTTTTAATTATTTCGTGGTTAATTTTTGTTATGTTGTTTTTAATTATTTCGTGGTTAATTTTTGTTATGTTGTTTGTAATTAAAAATCATTGTTTTTACCTTTTTGTTCAACAAATTAAAAATCATTGTTAACATTGATTTTTAACAATGTTCATTTGTAATATTTTTGTTTTTAAGTTTTTGTTATTAATTTTTGGTGATTTTAAAAAATTTATTTTTGTGAAATCTTAGACTTAATGAATTTTGTTTTTTCTTATATTAGGATGCATTGGTGGACCATTATTATTGCTAGATGTTTGTTTTATTTAAATGAAATCAACTTTGATGGTTTCTATTGATTATGCTTTTTATTATTGGTAGAACACCTAAATCGCATTGTGTATGTATTGTAAAATACATATTTGTATTTAAAAGAAGGATTTTTTATATAACATTAAGGTCAAGAAATGAGATTTTAAATGGAAAATAGTTGTTTGGAATAGCTGAGATGTTATTTTTTCTGACTTAATTTTCTTTTGTTTCTTTGTAATCTTCACCTGCATTTTATTTTTGTTTAATTTTGGTTAGTATTGTAGAAATTTAATGGGTAAATTATTATTTTTGTGTTTTTCTTTGGTTTGGGGAATACATGTGTCTTTGTATTGGAAATTGTCTAATATTTCACATTTTTGATTGATGCCTTTTTTTTTTGTTAAATCCAAACATCTGACAGACTTGGGAAGGAAATGGAAAAATTCAGTGGTCTTAGCGGTCCTAAATGCCTTCCAAAATTCTGATTGATGGGGGTTGTATTCATTTGTTATGGTTGCTTACTTTCATTTATTAACGCATCATTACATGAGCATAATTAGGAAGAAACTCAACTAAGGATTTTGGGTGACAAAGCTAAGCATAAGAAATACAACCAAAAAGGAACAACTATAAGATTAATCTCATCAGTATCTTGTTCTGATATAGTAATACGGTAATACTGATATATGTAATTTCACACAAACACAACAATAGAAATTGAAAGGTAAACTACTAATAAAAATCAGGCCATGAATGTCGACTAAATAAATAGATATATGCAATGAATAGAAACAAAATGGTATCAGATGAGATGATACATATCCTTTTAGGTGCATGGTCCAAAACAATTCTGGCTCTCATTATAATTCCAAATTGACTCAAACTTCCTAACACCCCATAGAAAATTTTTGAGTTTAGCTTTGCGAGCATGTTAGTATTTCACCTTTCTCTGAAATAAAAATATCAAAAAATCAAGCAGAAGTTGAGTTCTCACTACCAACAAAGGGTGACCTTGAAGATCGTATTATTTATTCCATCAAAGGGTCACTTTACCCCACACCAACACTTGCTTGCATCTGAAAAGGCATATGCTAGCAATGGATCTGTTAAATAGAGGAAGGTTATTTGTAAACTCAACAGGTACTGAGGTACAATTGCACACAGCAAGTTACACAAAAAAGGCAACAAAAAATAAATTACAGATATAATAGTGAAGCGAAATACAGTAATGATTGCTATCTTAGTACCAACATCTCTTCTTTCTCTAATTTAAAAACGAAGTCTGTCAAAACTGCCTTTGTGATGTTCCTGATACGTTCTTGCAAGGCAAATAAACCGACCTGAAGCTGAACCATATTCCATTTCGCTAGTCATTGCACGTGTGCTAGAGGAACATGATTCCAGACGTTTCTGCATTTTCTCTTCATCATCCTGCATTTCCTTCTACCATATCCTTATTTTGGCTTCTAGAACCTGTTGTTCTTCCTGCAAAAGGATACAGTGATTTGAAGAGAGAGTGAGTGTTGGCTTAAACATACTCATTCAATAACATGACCGGTTTTCGTATGTATAACGAAAGATCAGCAACATTTCATTGTACATTCATATCTGTAAAACAAAAACAACAATGGAATTCATCAAACTTGTTAGTCAAACAAAATGCCATAAAACTTGATAGTTCGAATCTTCATACTATGATACAATTGAAGCTTAACGGATACCAAACAAGAAATTTTCAAAATGCAAAACACTCTGTTGACATAACCAATTGGATCCAAACAACTTAACAAGATTCTTCTGGGTAAAAGAACATTTGGAGCTTATCATTCTGTTTCACAACTTCAAACCCAACAGAAGAAAAAACAAGCTGAATAAGGAAAAAATGAGTTAAAAATCATTTCATTACCAAAAACTTGCTGAGGAGTCGAACACTTAGTGGGATCAGGTTCCAACATCTGCTTCACAAGGCTCTTTGATCTTGCTATTGTCTGTGACCAATGATCTCTCTTTAATATTGCAAGAGCCGTGCAATCAAACATAGCCTTTGATCAAGACAAAGCAACACACACTTTAAAATCAATCTCAATCTAGACATCACCACAATAACCGATCCAGTTAGGCAGATACATTACCTATTAAAGACTCAAAAACAAGTAAAGTATAAATCTTTGAACAAAGAAAACACACAATAACATATTTGGTTGACAAAAAACATATCTAAAAACCAATTAATTGACCCTAAAGATTCAAATCCATAGCAAAAGTTTACATCTTTAACACATAACATATCATAACACTAATAGATTTTCTTGGATATTAAAATTTTCTGGATTTAGAACAGACCTCTGGCTGATTGTCATAGAGATTAAGGACAAGGATACCTTGAAACTTTTCACATGCTTGAGTTTTAGTTTCCGACCAGACAAATCAACTCGATCCAATGGATGCTATGAAGCTTGTTATAATTTACTCACAACCTCCGCAGCTTCTTCATCCGCCACCGCCGCAACATTATTCTAGGTAGACTTGTAGATCCTCACGAGCCGAATTGATTCCCATCAGAAAGTTGATTCTCATCAGAAAGATGAATATTACGCTCCAACTTGAGAAGAATTCCAAATCGCGTTAAAAATAAAAAGTTGTAATCGAGATGTTCCATGATTTTGTTCGGAGGTTAAGTACTCAAATCTATTGACAAATTCATAAAAAGAAGAAGAAGAACGATCAATTTTAACAATGAAGAAGACTATTATTTGTCCACCTAAGATAAAAAAAAAGGCTGATGTGTATTAATTGTTATAATTTGATAGGGTAGAAATTTTTACTAAGGTGTCAACACATGCTTAAAAGTTAAGGCTGATGTGTCATGGTGATAAACATCGTAATTTTATTATATTGATCCTCACATCTATCATGATTCATGAATCATAACCATCACATCACCTAACAATTTTCTTAGTAAACCCATCTAAAACAAGGAATCTGGAGAAATGAAGATACATCTGTATTTTAGAGCAATAAAAACATTGAACGACGTAACAATGAACTCGAATGTAGAGAGTAACCGACATAACTTGAATGTAGAGAGTGACCGAACCACTATATAAGAAACACTACTTAATTAGAATATACAACATTCTAACTAACTATGCGACTACATCATTTTGCTTCTTGTATACCAAGTTATGTCTCATAGCCATGCTGTTGATTGCAACAAAAGGTTCTTACTTTTTGATCTTTTGTACATAATTTAATGTTTCGCTGTTTGCATTTTAATCCCTACTAGACATAAGTAGTTGGTGTGGATTTTTTTTTTAAGCGTATAAGAATTTGTTAGTATTTAGTATTTTCTTGCATTTGTTTTGTTTATATTAACATAAAATTTACATAAAATGAAAATATACTATAGTTTTTTTAACAGAATAAAGCATTAGACATTTTTCATTAAAAAAAATAAAAAGAAAGTATTACATGCATTTTGACATTGATCGAGATCTTAGATCGAATAAAAAAGGTTGACCCATGGTGGAAAAAAAAATAGTATAAGTGGCTGAAATCCTTTTAATAGGGATCAGTGGAGAAAAGAAGGCTTTAACACAGTGAATATCATTATCTATTAATTACTTTATAGTTAAAAGTTAGCATTTTTCCCAATAAGAGGAAGACAAATCATTGTATTGGAAGTCTCTTTTACACTTTCACAAAGCATCGAATAATTAGAAGAAAAATTTGGTACCAATGGTCACAAATATTTTCATTTTAAATACAGCAACCGTAGCCTTATAATTTATAGACTACACCAAAACTTCACTATTCTCTTTCTTTACACTGTCCCAAATGGAATCTAGTTTTTTCTTTTCTTTTGCATTTGATAGTGTTTCAAACTATTTTTCCAAAGAAGTTTGTATTAGACGGAGGAGGTTGAAAAATTAAACAGAGACATAATAATAGAAGTAGAACTATATAGTACGCACACTATACAGTACTACTTTATCAATCAATTGAATGCTTTTTTATTTTATTCCCTACATAGTGTATAGATACGATAGTTGTCGTTTCTTAAAACTAATAAAAAATTTGTGAAATATTAGATTTTATTTTTTTCCTTTTCGAAAACGAGCTAGTCTCTATAGTCAGAAAAGGATATATATTATTTTTCTTTTCTGAAAAGAATAATCAAGAAAAAGGAAGCATTGTATTTCACCCATTTTTCATGGTTATATACTTATTATAGTTAACAGTTAACACTAATATTCTGAATTATCTTTCTAATCTTGATTTCAACACAAATGATAAAGTTAAAATGGACCGGATCTCATTTACTGGATCCAAGCACTTCGTCATCTGTGATTTGGAGATCAAGTTCAGTAATCTGTTGACATATATAGTTCTATAAAGAAAATTATTCAGGGTGTATCATTTTTAATGCTATGTATTATATGTTTAGAGGATTAAGAAAAAGAAAAAGAAACTTTTATTTTTACAAGGAAATCAATGCAAAACAACAACAAAAAGAACGAAGCAAATCAATGCCAAAAATTAACAAATGACTAAAATGTTAGGAAAGAAAGAAGGGAACAAAACTAGTCTATTTTTTTTTTTAAATACAAAAAAATGGTTGTTGTTTATTTGGCATGTATCATCAATCTTTGAAACTTACTTGTAGGAGGAACAAAGTTTTGTGAACTTGATCGACCCACGAAGAATCTCCTGCCGGTGAAGCCTCTGGTTATGAAAACCCTCTGACCTAAGTAGAAGCTACCAAAGGATGAATCCAAAGAGATCGCATGATCCGGAAAAGAAAGCAAAGTTTTGGGGTTTGTGATAAATCAGCTTAATTAGGATCAATGCGATCCCTTTGGATCCTTTCTCTAGTTGCTGCGAAGAACTCTCTCTCTCTCTCTCTCTCTCTCTCTCTCTCTCTCTCTCTC